>NW_015558600.1:394310-396325 GCF_001515605.1 Sinocyclocheilus anshuiensis | reverse complement strand
CTGCATTAAACAGTGTGTAAACACATGCCAATTCAGGTGCAGCTTATGTCTGGATTGCAAAGATTAATTTTGTTGATACTGATTTCATTTGCTTGGTAACAGCCCAACTGTCTTATTCTTATTCACTGATTAAATGTAAGAATTTGACTCAAAAGATAATGCACACTTATAGAAAAATTATTTATTTAAACTTATTGGAAAAGATTAATTTCTATCTGACCACCACACACAATATGAAGAATATCAAAAACTTTAGGAGTCAGCTGTCCACGAAAGTCCTTAAGATACTAGCATGATAACACACTCAATCAGTTGAATGAATTATTCAATACTCACTCATTAAGTGACTTACCACCACTTACTGGTAGTTTAGTTGTGAAGTTTGTTGAAAAGTATGCATTTTTCCCCTCAACATTTCTTATTTGTATATTCATAAATGTATTTAAAACATTAATCTCATAACATTATTTATTGCAGTTGTAATTATTGTTATTTGCAGTGTAAATTATTTAATCTGACTGGTAGCAGCCGTATAGTGTATATTGCATTTATTGATAAATTGTAATAATTTGACATGAAAGATGATGCATGCATCTAAAAAGGTTATAAATAGGCCTTTGTAAAGGTAAATAAAAATATGCAGATTTAAGTATGTAAAAGATGATAGAACACTGATGAAAATATTGCTTCAGAATAAATTGTTTACTCCACCAAAAATCTCAGTGATGCACTTATTTTGCAAGGGATATTTTGTATGGAATATTGTCTGCTGATATGAAAAGTTCACTTTATATCGTAGTAATAAATATCATTTATTACAGCAATTATATTTTGTTTTCTTTTTTTATTTAAACAAATTAAAAATTACATATATGTATGCAATAAAATGTGTATTTCCATTACAGGGTTAGGTCTTAAATTTCATATAAGGTGGTATTAAAAAGGTCTTAAATTTAACTTGTTCATGTCTGTAGAAACCCTGTATAATAAAAAAAAATAAATAAATTGTATTGTATTATTCTTCAGTTCCAGGGTTATTATAGTTACTTAAAACTAAAACCACAAAAAAATAAAACTTTTTAATTTCAACTATTTGCCAAAACAATATTTCTCATTTTCACTCAGTTTAAGTTGTACTAAACTAAACTAAAATAAAAAAATAGTTAAGAAAAATGACAGGAAAATTACTTAAACTTTAACTAAAATGGAAATGGAAAATAAAAAAATAAAAACTATTATAAAAAAAAATTATGATAGCATCTAACTATCTAACTAAAATAACAGTTTTGTGTTTGTTATTCTAAAGAATCTTAATGTAATACATTTTCCCTGTTCTCATGGTCACATGTAGTGCTGGTCGGATTACGTTGTGCGGTATCTGTCGGCTGATTTCACATCTCCAGACCTGAGGGAACATCTGTCTCAAAAGCCTGTGTTTCTGCCAAGGTACCCTGTGTTTGTGACCCCTGACCCCTGAACTGCCCAACCAATGATTGAATCTCAGCATTCACACTGTTCTCATGCAGCAGAGAAGTTCATAGAGGTAAATACAATTGGTTTGTCGTCACCGTCCTCCTCTGTTTGTGTAGGAATCTGCGGCGGATCCGTAAGTGTCAGCGTGGCTGTGAGTCTCAGGAGAAGGAGGTGAAGGACGTGAAGGACGGAGGCAGAAAAGAGAACGCAGACAGCATGAAGATGGAGTGCATGTTCAAACTCAACTCCTATAAGATGGTGTACGTCTTCAAATCAGAAGATTACATGTACAGACGCACCGCGCTGCTGAGAGCCCACCAGGTAAAATCAATGTGACAAGATGCTAATTACAATCAAAATCATATTTAGCTTTTTTTAAATGTCTAATACAGAAGAAATGTCTCCATTTTTTTTTTTATCAAGATTTTTCAGTTTTGTTCATTTGTGCACTTAAAAAACTGAAAAATCATTATCTGTGCATAACCTAATTAATATTTATGAGAAGCCTTCTGGTTTTTTTTTTTTTGGGGGGGGGGGGGGGG
>NW_015558600.1:377506-394264 GCF_001515605.1 Sinocyclocheilus anshuiensis | reverse complement strand
ATAACTTCCCTGTCCCCCCCCTCTTTTTTTTTTTATACCACATTGTATATTGGTTGCAGTTAGGTTACATGTTTTACCAAAGAACCAAAGTCTAACATCTCATTTATATATTTAAATATGCAAAAATTATTAGTATGAAACTGCAGTTACATATTGTTCAATAATACAACCTCTGATTTGTTTCCTCTGATTGTTTGTTGCCATTTTGGCCAATTTTATTATTTATATTATGGTATTAAAAGGATAGTATATTAATATGATTTAATATTTATAATAATAATATTTTATATTGTAACATATATTTATATAAATATATAATTATATTTGTGCAATATTTGTTCCCTTTGTCGCCAATAGTATTAATATTTATATTAATAGTATTAAAAGGATAAGGATATTGATAGGATTTAATATTTAAATTAATAGTATTATTTAATTCAATAAAAAAATTATAGCAATATTAGCAGATAGACATCTATATGAGTTTTGGCCAAGCTACTTCCCAGAATTAAAAAAAAAAAAAAAGTTTCACCGCATAGCAAATTTTTGCATTTTAAAAATATTGTGGCTGCGAAAATTTGTACTCTATGCGAAAAGTCCTTACCTGTCACTCAGCACAGCGACTCATGATCTCAATCAACAAATAGACATCTATCTGAAACTTTAGAGTTTTTGCCAAGCTACTTCCAGAATTTAAAAAATAAATAAATAAATACAAAATGAAAGTTTCACCTTGTAGCAAATTTTTGCATTTTTAAAAATATTGTGGCTGCAAATTTGTACTTGATGTGAAAAGTCCTTACTCGTCCCTCAGCACAGCGACTCACAGCTCTGGCGCTCTTTCTCTTTCTCTCTCTCTCTCTCTCTCTCAGTCTCCCGAGCGAGTGAGCACACGTCTGCACCAGCGCTTTCACGCCTGGACTCAGCGCTGGGTGAAGGAGCACGTAACCAGAGACATGGCTGCTGAAACCAGCAGGTGGCTCATGGGAGAAGGGCGGGAGGGACTGGTGCCCTGCTCCACCACCTGTGACCCCGAGACCCTTCACTTCCAGCGCATTAATAAGTACAGAGTCCAGTACGGCAGCCCCCACAAGAGCCAGTGACATCAGCGGCGAGGGGCGGAGCTCAGCGGCGACGTGAGATTTTTAAAAGTGTTTTTGTTTTTCCTTCGCTGTTCCTGCGGAAACGCAGGTCACCCAGTGCCAAAAATCACAGGGTTGAAGACCTGTCAGTCAAACCCAGCCCGGACCAATCAGCACAGCTCGTACAGTAGGCCAGCCCACCGATCTGATACATATATCGGATTTTGCGCATCTCTTGAACGCCAGTCGAGTGTGTTCACTGGTTTTTAATAGTTAAATCTTCACAGGCAGCAGATCTGAGAAAAAGTGGTGGAAAAATCTGAATCGGACTTTATATGAAAACAAAACAAAAGCGTTTCGGGATAAGTGCACTTAACTTTAACGTGACTTCGAGAGATTTATTCTGCACATCATTTCGGAGAACAAAGATTTGAGGTGCGAATTTAGCATTGTAATATTAGAATGAACAAATTCAGTTTTTACTTAAAAATATAGGCAAAAAATATAAATGCGACAGCAATAAAGATCTAAGGCCTGTGTGAAGGCATGTTATGAATCAGAAAACACACTTATTTCTGCTCCGTACACCAGCTTACAGTGGACATGACCTGTGCATCACACACACACACACACACTCAGAGTTCAACAGTTTTGTAAATAGAGTGTAAATATCACCAGACCTTTTTATGCCAGACGTGTGTTGCGTTTAGTGCGTTAATGTGGCGTTTAGGGAGAAAAAAGCGAGAAGCACATGGAAAACGATGACAGGACGGTTTATTACCGTTTTTACCAAAGGGAGTCGATTATTAAGGTTGGGGTTTGTTTTCTTTTTCCTTTTGTGTGTTTTCTGTTGTCTTCTATTTTGTCTTTGTTCTTTTTCTTTTTTTTATTAGTAAAAATGTTAATTTTGCAAAGTAGAAATGTATCCAGGTTCTTCTTTTTGCAATGGAAGTTTTTATAAGAAAAAAAAAGAAGCATTTTAATTTTTGAAGTTTGAATATGGATCTCGTTTCTGTACACTTTTATCACTGACCATTTTGGATAGACCTTCAGCCGTGTCCTCTGGCAAACAGACACAGATCTTCTGAATGTAAAGGTCTTCTTTATCGTTGTCAGAGGTTTCAGTCTTCACTCTGGATAGATTTCTGCTGGACAAATCGAAATATAAATATATATACACATTTTAAAAATGAGTCACAAAGCATGTCTTTTCTGTGGATCATTATAGACCCTTTATTTGCATATTATTTAAATGAATAAAAATTACATTTGTAGCATAAACATCTGGCTTATTTTTGACTTGTTTACTTTCTGCGAAAATGGGTGGTATATTTGCTGAATATATATGCTCTGAGTGCGTCATGTTTTCTCGGTGATCAGGCTGTAGTTGTCATCTGTGACCACCAGGAGGCGATGGTCCTCTTAGATTTGATGCTCTGGTTACAGGGTTGTTTCTGTACAGAGGAAGGTGGTTCTCTGCCTTCATGGCCAGTTGTTATAATGATGCCTATAATCAGAGCTGGATAGTAACTGATTAACATGTAATCTGGATTACGTAATCAGATTCCAAAAATTAAGTACTTGTAATTAGATTAAATTACATTTTCAAATACTCGTAATCAGACTACAGTTACTTTTTTATTGATTACATATTATTCACGCAATAGCAATAAATGATAATTTGTTGATTCTCGCTAATTCCTCTTTCATCTTTTAAATGTTCCTTTCTCAAATAGCCTACCGCTTATATACATTCAGAAAGTCCTCCAGTTTCACACAAACTGTCCAGTCACTAGTCAGGTGGCTAGAATTACACAGAAAACTGAGAGGCCACACAGCATTTGACCACTGGATTACAAAACTCATTTTCAGGGGTAAGAAGTGTTTCAACACGGCATTAACCATGTATTACTATGTCTTTGGAAGGTTTTTGTCTTTCAAACACATTAAAATGCACATATTGATGTTATTTCTTATTTACATGTAATGCAGGCATTCACAAACTTTTGTTATCTGAACCTCTTTTACCTAATATATTTACTTGAAGTACCCCTGAGATTGTAAAATAAATATTTTAATAATTATCACATTTGCATGTTCACAGTTCTCTGACGTTGGTTAAAGGTCACATGACATGCAGGTAAACAAATACTTTTTTTTTTTGTGTGTGTGTTTTTTATTTTGACTATTTTTAAACTGTTTATTTTAATTTGACATTATTATGATTTAATCAGTTATTAGCTTTTCATTAAACTCCCGAACCCCCTGCAGTTCCTTTACGAACCCTAGTTTGGGAAACCTTGACATAATGTAATGTATAATGCACTTCTTGTTAATTACAACGAATGGAATATATTTTTTTACTCTAATATTTTTAATTTTTTTATATATCAATATGGTACAAGATTGTCCTATTTAAATCAATGTGATAAATGAGTTTGTTCAAAAGTAATCTAAAAGTAATCAAAAGTAGTCTGATTATATTACCTAAAATGTGTAATGTAATGGATAACATTACTAACTACAATTTTTGTCATGTAATTTGGAATCAGTAACGGACTACAATTTGTATGTAGCGTAACCTACCCAGCTCTGCCTATAATTCTGATTACGATTAACCATACTTTGGGGACAAATTTGTACCCAGAAATGTGGTGTGCTAAATATAAAACCTTTTTATCCTTGTTTGTAATAAATAAATAGGCCTATGTATGTATAAGTATATGTAAACATGCCACATACTTTAGTTTAGTTATCTTACAAATCAGTTTTGTGTATAATGTCAGATACATGAGGGTGACCTTAATTCAGATATGGAAATGTAAAATCACGTTGAGCACATTGCATTGTGGGATACATGTTGTATTCTGTAGATTTTGGTCATGTGTGTATTTTAGGCATACATATTTGCATTGTGCGCACAGAATGCATACTACATACTGCAAAAATGTAGCATGCTATTCAAAAAATGGTCTTTCTCTTTCTCTCTGTTGAGTCAAGACTTTTACATGAACCATTAATGTATCCTATACTTTTTTTAATCTACTACGATTTATCTGTAATGCCTGAAGAAAGCTGTCTGTTAGCAATACTATGAATCTATACCAGCATTCATATCAATAAGACAATAATTTTACATCGCATTTGGTGTTTACATAAAGATGTTTTGCGAGGTAAAATGAATAAGCAGATAAGTAGACAGACTGCAAAACAGTCATCTTTCGAAGTGAAAGGTGTCAAATAATTCATCCAGTCTGAATGTTTTCTCAGCGGACCCCATCTGACTCTGTAGGACTGGAATGATCCGTGTGTGTATGTTAGTTACTAGACAGAATTGTTTTGGACAGGTGAAGGATGGTGCTTTTTCTTCTGCCCAGTCAGAGTGACCCAGATTGTTGTGTGTGTCTGTGACGGGCGCTTGGGCTGACAGGTGCTGCGTCTCCTGCAGAGAGCTAACGAGAGAGAGAGAGAGACAGACCGCGCTGTCTGAGGTGTGTGTGGGAGAGAGACGACGGATACCGAGGGAACCTTCATTAGTCTGATCTGGCATCTCTATAAGCTGATATAACTGTCAAATAAACTTGAGTCATGCAGAGCCAAACTTATAGTCATAAAGTCTGGTCTGCTTTGCTGATTTTTCTGGCGGGACAGGAAGTCACTGACTGACGTTAAAATGATAGTTCACACAAAAATGAAAATTGTTATCATTTACTCACCTTCATGACATTCCAAACCGGTATGACTTTGGGCCTGTTTACACCTGGTCATTTCATGCGTTTTCGCTGATCGGATATCTATCTGATTTGTTAAAACGTTTCCATTTACACTTGGCCACATAAATGTGTCGTCGCAAAACGGATATAAATCCGATCTTCCAATTCCCGCGCTATATTTAAATGATTGCTATCGGGATGTGAAGAGACTTTCAACCAGCATAACAAAAAATGTTTCTGAAGACAATCACCTATTGCATCTTTAAAGGGTTAGTTCACCAAAAAATGAAAATTCTGTCATTAATTACTCACCCTCATGTCGTTTCAAACCCGTAAGACCTTCGTTCATCTTCGGAACACAAATTAAGATATTTTTGATGGAATCTGAGAGCTGTCTGACCCTGCATATCTGACCCTGCATAGACAGCAATGCAACTGAAATGTTCCCAAGTCCAGAAACGTAGCAAGGAGATCTGTAAAATAGTCCATGTGACATCATGGGTTCATCCGCAATTATACGAAGCTACGGGAATACTTTTTGTGCGCAAAAGAAAAAAAAACCGACTTTTTTCAACAATTCGTCTCCGCATCACCCTGGTGCCATTTTGGAGAATATCCGCTGGACGTAAACAGCGTATGCTGTTCTGTGTCAGCTGCGTCACACGGATACGCTGTTTCCGTTCACATCAAATCACAACAACGTAGGAAACAGATCCGGCGTGATGCAGCTGACACAGAACAGCATACATTGTTTAGTCCAGCTGATATTCTCCAAAATGGCACCAGGGTGATGCGGAGGAGACGAATTGTTGAAAAAAGTCGTTTTTTTTTTGTTTTTTTTTGCGCACAAAAAGTATTCTCGTAGCTTCGTATAATTGCGGATGAACCCCTGATGTCACATGGATTATTTTACAGATCTCCTTGCTACGTTTCTGGACTTGGGAACATTTCAGCTCTCAGATTCCATCAAAAATATCTGAATTTGTGTTCCGAAGATGAACGAAGGTCTTACGGGTTTGAAACGACATGAGGGTGAGTATTTAATAACAGAATATTCATTTTTGGGAGAACTATCCCTTTAAACCTAAATAGTAATATTTTAAAGAACAACAATAATAAAAATGAAATGCATAGCAACTAAAAATTAAAATGAAAACTGAAAATATAAAAATAAAAGCTAATTCAAAATATTAATAAAAACTAACGGCATATGAATAATACTAAAATTGCATGAGATGCATCTAAAATTATTTAGCCTACCTTAAAATTTAACGCATACTGTCCTTTCGTACATTTAAAACCATCTGTTACAACAATTGCATTAATGAAATAAAATATAATAAAATAAATATATAAAAATAATTATATATTAAATCATGTATATAATAAATATATTAAAATAAATATAAATAAACAAATAAAAGAACATTTAGTTATGGTACCTTGGCAGCTAACTAAGTTGAAGCACTAAAATTACTAGCTGATAATAAAAATGTCATACCTTTAAAACTATCTATTGCAACTTCGGTAGGCTATTGCAGAATTTTTGTATTATTTTTATTTTTATTAATACTATTGTCATTGCCATTATTATTTAGAAAATAATCTTTACAAACTCCTTGTCTAGACCTACTGTGATTTGGGATGCATCAAGGGTATTTGCACTATTTTTGTTAATATTTTTCTTACACGTGTTGTTGTTACATTATCAGCAGGGGCTAACAGGGCCATGCTAACGCTGGTTATGCAGGGTATTTAGGATGGATAGTATGCAAATTTGGATGCGGAGAAATCCATTCTGCATAGCTTGAGCATCAAACACCAAATGAACACGTAAAATCTTCTCATTAACTCCCTTAGATTCACTTCAAACAACAGATGAGTTCTAATTGTTTCAGTTCACAGCGGCGCTAGCCTCGTTTTGGCCCCTGCGGGCCCCTCGGAAGATCTGGAGGGCTGCAGGGAACCCCTGTCTGAGCTCATAGAGCGCGCAGTGTTTCTCAAAGCCCCCGTCTGCTGATCGTTCCCAACAATGAGCTCTTTCAGCGCGGAGAGCAGCGTCGGAACCAAAGCCCTCATCAAATTAACATAACGGCGCACATTTGCGCGGTGGCCCGGGCTTTCTGAGTGTGTTTATTGTGGACGAACGCATTCTTCCGCGGTGTAGCGGGTCAGAAATCAGGGCGATGTGAGGAGGGCCTGGCAACCGCCGGTTTGGGAGGTTGCGTTGTTCGGTTTTGTGAAACGGCGTGTTGAAAGAGCAGCTTTTAGCTCCTGGCAGCCCGGTGGCAGGAAGACTAATCGTTCCTCGGCGTTTGATGTCTTGTGGTTCGTGTCTTGGGGTTTGTTTGTTGGTGACAGTGATTCAGCACTTCAGAGCTGAGCCAAAGCAAAGGCAAAGACGCGCGGAACGGCTGCAACAATCAAGTCAGGACTTCCTGAGACGTTTATATTAAAAGTGGGAACCGAGTTGAACATTCAGGGTTTTTTATTGGTTGAGCAGGAGTGTTGCCAGAACAAAAGGCTTTTTGTAGCTGTTAACGTTTCTACGGACAGATACAAAAATTGTAAATGAAACATGTTCATTTTTGATTAAAGGTAGGCCTATAGTTCATCCAAAAATGAACAATCTGTCATTTACTCACCCTCATATTGGTCCAAACCTGTACAAATGTAGGCCTATTTGTTAACAAAAACACAAACACAAAAGATGATATCTATCTAGCTAGCTAGCTAGCTAGCTATATATATATAGCCTACACACACAGTGGGTATAGAAAAGAATCACCCCCTTTAAAATAATCACATTTTGTTGCTTTGCAGCCTGAAATGAAGACTGACACAGTTTTTGTTTTTTCCAGCTGTATTTATTCAGTGCAACTTATAACATCCAAGTGAAATATTGCAAATATTGCAACGTCTAGATGTGCAAAGTTAGTAGAGACAAATCCCAACAGACTAAAGGCTGTAATTAAAGCAAAAGGTGATTCAACAAAATACTGACACAAGGGGGTGATCCTTTTTCCAAGTCAGTGATTCTGTTTTTGTTAGTTAGTGTTATAACTTTCACTTGGATTTTATAAGGTGCACTGAGTAAATCATCTTCATTTCGGCTGCAAAGCAACAAAATGTGATTATTTTAAAGGGGGATGATTCTTTTCTATACTAGGGGTGTGCACAAATTCGATTATTCGATATATAATTATTATTCGAGAAATATAAACACTATTCGAATTTTACTATGTTGCTTTGCTGGCAGTTAAAGCAGGGAATCCATTATAAATATAAGCAAGCAAACTAAAAGTCAGTTTTAACTAAATGCAGTGGGTGGCGCTGTGGAGCGTGTCAAGTTGATTGTATTTGATCACAGAATGTCGTCGTCTGCCTCGCGAAGTTTGGAATTACTTTGATCAAAAGTATCTTACTAAATGATTTTACAAATGGAAGTACTTTTGATCAAATGAATCCGTGAAACTGAGTTATCATAATATCACCACCACAATGAGAAATCACATGAAATCCAAACAGCAGTGGGCTGAGGAAAGACAGCTGTCCATCACTGCATTCATGGCTGCAGGTAAGCGCAGCTGTACCTGAGTGAGCCGAGAAGAGAGCTAATCTGACAGCCAAATGATCTTGAGACGTGCTTCCTTTAAGTTTTCTGAAGGGAGTGTGGTTTAAGAACAGAAAACACACAGCGCTGTAAGAAACTTTGCTTTGCAGACAGTTATCTTTGTGTCTCTGGAACGTCTGTGTCTGCGCACGTTCTTATTGTTATAAGACTGAGGAGCCAACTTTCACCCGAGTATGTGGATATTATTGTTTTTCTCAACATTAACACGCGGAACAATATAAACAGGATAAATATAGGCCGACTCGAGTGTATGTAATTGGCACGGTCTGCTTTATTTTCCCCGTTTGCTCTGCTTGAGCTTGAATGCTTGTGTTCTTTATATAGGCCATTTATATGTTGTTGTTTTTTGTTTACACATGTTTTCAACTAAAAGAAAACCTTGAGGCCTTGAGAACGTAATGTTGTTGTAGAACATTGTTGTGTATAATACCTAATCATAAGCTTGTTCAGAAATGGTGTCAAAAGCTTGATTTCTCGATAAACGTCATTTACGAATATTCGAATAGGCTATTCGTTTTTTTATGAGCCCAAATATTCGAATACAGACAAATAATGACCATCCCTATTCTATACCACAAAGAGTGAAAAATTTAAGGGGGTCTGAATACTTTCCGTACCCACTGTATATATATATATATAACTACACCCCTAAACAGCATCAAAAAAAAAAAATTAAAATGTGGTTGGTCGCCTGTGTCAGTCAGATGAACTCTTTCTGTGTGAGTGGACCGTTCTGAGCCAGAATAAGCAGCAGTGAAGTCCAGGCTTTCTTTCAGTCAAAAGTTAAAATCTGGCCACGTAAAACTACACACTAAACTGCCTATGTGGTAGTTAGTCTATGGTTTTCTCGTCATGTGAGGGCCGCGCGCACACACAATATCAGCAGCACTATCTGAAAATGTGCACATACTCTTTGGCTCTGTTTTGTATTGTCGTCACAGTTTGCGAAGAGCGAGACAGAGAGGAAGATGAGGAGAGTATCCTGTGTTTCTCATCGCAGTGATGGATTGCCTCATCCATCAGCTTTAATCTCACTGCAGCCACAGGCCAAAACAGCTCCATCTCTCCCACACACTCGTCCTATCCATGCGTCCGTCTGTCTGTGTCTGTCTGTCTGTCTTTCATTTTCTGTTTGAAGTGTAGAAAGCTTCATCACAAGATCATCACAAGTCCTCTAGTTTTATTGTACAAGTGCGCAAGTTAAAAACGTCGTTAATTATAATGCGAGCCTTCACATTTATTGTATCGCCTGTTTGCAGTGTAGACAGCTTTGTTGATCATCGTGTGTAGTATTCTAGTTTTGTTGTGCTGCATCGCCCGCTTTCAGTGTAGACTGTGTGTTTGGCATCCCTTTGTCTGGATTTAGGGTTTAAAATCCACGTCTTTGTCTTTGCGTTTGGATTTCCGTTCTGTTTAGTGAAATTCACACAACCAGCTTATAATGCGAGCCTTCACATTTATTGTATCGCCTGTTTGCAGTGTAGACAGCTTTGTTGATCATCGTGTGTAGTATTCTAGTTTTGTTATGCTGCATCGCCCGCTCTCAGTGTAGACTGTGTGTTTGGCATCCCTTTGTCTGGATTTAGGGTTTAAAATCGCCTCTTTGTCTTTGCATTTGGATTTCCGTTCTGTTTAGTGAAATTCACACAACCAGCTAAATCTGATCACTCACTTCAGCATCACGTCCCTTAAAGGGTGGAAGCGTCTGCTGCTTATCTGCGTCTGCCACCCGCCCAAATCTGACTGTGGGCCAGAGTCTGTCTAATGACAGAACAACTGTCTCTCTGCAGAAGACTCATTAGTTCAGCAATGAACCATCTTCTGTTTTTACTACATTGGATTCTTGAGTTGATCTTTGGAGGTTCTTGATAGGCTCTACAGATCAGCGTTTTGGTTTCTAGCTTCTTTAAAGCACCAGTACATGATGGTTTTCTAAAGAATCAAAGGTTCTTATTGGAACTTGAAAAGATTCTATGACATCACACCTTTTTAATTCTGAAACCTTTAAGTAGCTCTTCAAAAAATATGACAGAGAGAGAACCACTGATATTCGTTTCCATTTTTATTACGGTTTTTGTTTGCAATACACATATCTGTGTCAGAAACGGACAAAGAGAGAAACAAACAGAATGAAATCCCACAATGCACTGCACGGATGCATGTTCACTGCCTGACATGTAAAGAAGGGTTCTGGTTTTTCTAGATAGAAGGTTTCTTGGGATGCAGGGCTGTTTGGTTGCGTTTTTCATGGTCACTGTCTCCACTTCTCCTCATTCTCGCATGTAAATCCTTGTGCACACCACGTCGTCGGCCCCAAAGATCTGAAAATGAGAGAAAGGAACAAAGAAATCTGCTTGAAGCAGAGCGTCTTGCAGTTAACCTCCATTATGTTGTGTTTATGAAATAAAGACAATCGGAACTGTCCGTAATCCCTTTTGTGCTTTATTTTGGACTAAACTAAAGGAAGCACATTCATCTTATGGAAATGTGTCCTAGATTCGCAGGGAAACGCCAAAGACAATCAGTGCTGCATTCTGGGATTGTTGTTCTCCAGACATCGAGCTCTGAATTCACTTAGCAAACCGTGAGAAATGTCAAGTGGCCTGACTTTCAGATTTAAAGTGAGCGGTTCTGATTTGGGTCAGACCTGCATATGTTTTGGACAGTCCTTCACATTCCTGTGTTCAGCCTGAATAAGCGTCTGACATTTGTTCTCAGGGGTCAGCCGTCAGGAGCGCCTGTCCTGGAACCGATTCATGACGCTCTTATTTTATTGTTGAATTTGGATCAAGGCTCACATATGGGTGTTTCATCAACTATTAGCACTTTTGGCCCTGTGGACTTTTAGAAAATAAACTCTCTTCACACTCTCACAAGCTTATTGAACGTTTCTTCTGATAATGTCCAACAGTGGACATCCATCATAGAAGAGTTTTTTTTTTTCTCAATGACATGAACATTTCACACATTACGTATTGTGTTTGAAAGCATTATGTGGTGAAATGACATTTTAAACATTTTAGAAATAAAATGGCCGACTCTTTTGTTTTTCTAAGGCTTATTTCATAGCAACCATTTCGTGTATCTTAAACAGAAGCAATTTTCTTAATTAAAATTATGCAAAAATATTATTTCACTTACATACACTACAATTCTTTAAATATGAAAACGTACTTACAGGCTGTGAGTGAGCATTATTTGTCAGAACACCTGCATTGTAGGCTACTCTAACAGTCCTCGTCCTCCGTAAAATGCGCTGCACACATCTGAATATTTTGGTTGTCTTTTCTAGTCGTACCCTCTTTTGGAAGGCCAAAGAAAGTAGTTTCGCTTTCACAACGAAACACACAGCGTCTCCTCGACATGGCGGTGGCGGCGGCAACGGCAACAATACTACAGCGAGAATAAAAGTTCCGCCTTCTTTGCGTGAACATTTGGGCGGCGTTATGCAAATCTTCCCACATCGTGACGTAGATATGTGGGGGCATATTTAAACGAGGTGTTTTAGGAGGGCGTGAACGAGTCTTAACTTTTATAAAGAATATCTCTTTGGGTTTGAGACTTTAGTCTTTGCAACTTTAGGGATCTTATCTATTCACAAACAGCTTGTAACACTCCAAAGAGAAAGGAAAACTTGAAATTGCATCATATGACCCCTTTAAATCGTGGTTAGTAAGATTTTTAAATGTTTTTTGAAAGAAGTACCTTATGCTCACCAAGGCAGTATTTATTTGAATAAAATACAGAAAAAAAACAGTAATATTGCGAAATATTATTACAATTTAAAATTAATGTTTTATATTTTAATGTATTTTAAAATTCAATTTATTCCTGAGATTGGAAAGTTTAATTTTCAGTGTCGCATGAGCTTTCAGAAATCTTTTTAATATGCTGATTTGCTGCTCAACAAATACATTTCTCATTATTATCAATATCAAAAGCAGTTGTGCTGCTTCATACCTTTGTAGAAACCATGATACATTCTTTTCAGAATTCTTTGAACAGAAAGTTCAAAAGAACATTTTTGGAACATTATAAATGTCTATTGTCACTTTTGATCAATTTAATGCATCCTTTAATCCATCTATTATTAATGTATTGATTTTTTTTATTGAACCATTTTTTTATTGAAACTTTTGAATGTAGTGTATAATAATTACTATTATACATGTAAAATAATTTTTAATAGTATAATGTAATAATTTTAAGATGGGTTGTTAAAATTTTATGATTGAAAGTCTGGGACAAGTGCAAAACAATCAATCAGTTTTTACACACATTGTAGTGTAGAATACATTTGTCAAGCTCAACCATTCAGCCCTGTTACCAAAGCTATTGTAAGACGATAAGTACATAAGTTTATTCCACTGATGTTTTTTTAAATAAGTCCTCGATTTATTTTTTTAGGAAATAACAAAATCACAAATTAGGGGTTTAGAGTGTACAGAACTTGTACAAAAACAAAACATATGTTCATTCCCTGTTTTGTACCCTTTTTGTGGCCAAACCTTTATGTGAAGGACACCCAGAGTGCAAAGTCACATGAGACAGAAGTGAGAAAATCAGCCTGTGAGCTGCTCTCTTCCTCTCAGATCGATCTGCTCCATTAAACATCTCACATCCACTGTCTCTCTCTCTCTCTCTCTCTCTCTCTCTCTCTGTCTTAATGTTAAGCTATATGGAAATAAATCCATAGGCTGTTTCCTGTCTGAAGTCATAAAATATGATCACAGTGATCTCTCATATGAACGCTGCCGTGTTCGGCCGTGGAGGCTGTAAATTCATCCAGCCCCTCCTGTCTGGAGAAGTGAACACCAGAAACATCCTTTGCCTTTACAATCTCCAAAATAGCAGACAAAGCTGTGAGTTAGCAAAGTGGCTCAGAAAGTTGCTATTTAAATGAAGCGAAATGAAGAAGTCTTGTAGAAGAAGTCTTAGCGATGATATGGTGTGTGTGTTTGTGTGTCTCTCACCAGGATCAGTTCGTCTCCACGCAGCTCTCTACTCCAGTATGTAATGGGTCCGTCTTGATCCACCAGCGTCTGTTTGCAGTAGATTTTATTCTCTGTCTCCCACGTGGCCAAACTCTACAGACCAAAATTTCTTTGTTATTATCTGTAAATTTGATCATTAAAACGCAATCTATACATCCACTGATCTGTTAGCTGCTGCAAAACCTGAATGATTCATTCGAAAATCAGTTAGTGTTGTGTCAATTCTTGAACAATTCATTATTGCGGCATGTGACAAATGTATGAAAGACTTGAAAGGTGAGCTAATCATTTGTGTTTCTCATCATTTATCTTTTGCTGCATTAAAATGATTTTCTACTTTGGAATATGATCAAAGATTGTGTAATGGGTATGGGAAATGTGGGTATTGAAAATGTGACATTTGAATCTGTTCAAATGAACGAAATGACTCAAATAAAGATTAGTGTAAAGATTAGAATGAAGGAGAAAGGCTGTAAAATGATTCCATCTTCCGATCATTCAATCAATCTGATCCGGTTCTCAAATTCAACTCATTGACTCAGTGATTCATCGATCAACCGATTCACTGATTTGACTCAAAAGAATGCGATTCATTCATGAATCGGACATACCTTTTGGCATTTTGGAGCCTGACAGTCCCAGGCCCTAAGCACTTTTTTTCTTTTCTTTTTTTTTTTTTCTCAGATTATAAAGGGTGCATGCCTAGGATTTTACTCAGACATTTAGTACAGGGTTGTTGTTTTTGTGTGTGTGTCAATTATGAATTTCTGCATTTTAAATTTAATTATCGTTATATAGTTTGGAAAAAACAATTTGTACATAAAATTACTTTTTTTGTTCTAAAAAGTAGAATTAAATGAAATTTTACATTTATAATATAAATATACACTGTAAAAAGAGAACAAGAAAATACCATTTCAGTCTTTCTGCTTCAATAAACTAGCAATTTTTGAGTGAAAATTGTAAAATCCTAAACACCAATTTTTTTCATTGTAGTTTATTGCACATAATACACATATTTACTAATAAATATAAACATATAATATGTGACCCTGGAGCACAAACCAGTCTTAAGTCGCTGGGGTATATTTGTAGCAATAGCCAAAAATACAGTGTATGTGTCAAAATTATCGATTTTTCTTTTATGCCAAAAATCATTAGGATATTAAGTAAAGATCATGTTCCATGAAGACATTTAGTAAATTTCCTACTGTAAATATATAAAAACTTAATCTTTGTTTAGTAATATGCATTGCTAAGAACTTCAATTGGACAATTTATAGGCGATTTTTCTCAATATTTAGATTTTTTTGCACCCTCAGATTCCAGATTTTCAAATATTTGTATCTCGGCCAAATATTCTCCAATCCTAACAAACCATACATCAATGGAAAGCTTATTTATTCAGCTTTCAGATGATGTATAAATCTCAATTACAAAAAAAATGGACCCTTATGACTGGTTTTGTGGTCCAGGGTCACATATAAATGTATTATAAATAACAGCATATATAATTTGACTTTATTAATAAATACAGAAAATATAAATATCCTCTAAATGAATATTTTATTTATAAATATAAAATATGAAACTTTAGAAGTCAATGGTACTGTATGTCCTCATAGAGATAACTCAGTAAATTTGCTTATTTGGATGTGTGTGGAGGGCCCAGATAAATGAACAGTGTCAGAGGACTGCAGCAAAACAGCATCAGCAATCAGACTCCGTTCATATCACCTCTCTGTGCCTGCCTCTCTCTCTCTCTCTCTGGCCCCAGGCACCGTCTTTAAACTAATTTATGCAGCTTGTTCTAAAATCCCTTTAAAATGAGACGGTGTACAGCATCCTGACACACTCATTCGTCTTGCTCAGACTAACAAAAACTCTGACAACAGAGACACACACACAAGCATCTTCATTTACAATCTAAGCTCAGTGCATTAACCAGGACACAGAGTAAAACACAATTAAAAAATATCCACTGCTGTTTAACTAAAGTAAAAGTTTAATCTGGCACTGAAAATCCTATATTGATGGACAGCTAATCTGAATATCATTGTCTATGGTGGTTGTGATGACTGTGGGATGTATTGTGGGTGATATTTCAGTGTAATGCATCCGAAAACTGGAATTTTTTTTTAACCCTCTTGCAATTTTAAATGCATGTGATGATCAGATGTACTTTTAAAATGCACTGTAAATAGCTTTGGATACAAGCATCTGCCAAATGCATGATGTAAATGTATGTGTAGGCAACTAAATCATAAAATCCCTCGAAGAAAGAGCCTCTCTCTTCCCTCTCTCTGTCTCAGTTTAATGTGCTTTCCTCGCATGACAAATACCAAGACTGTACAATTGCATTGTCAAAGCATCTGCAGCTTAGACAAGGAGAGTCTGAACAATAAAATAACAAAGTAAAAATAAAGAATAATAATATAAGTTGAAATGAAAGAAAATAACAGTAGAATAGTCTCTGTTCTCCCAAAAACCAAAAGCTCCAGGGGTTGATTAGCATGGCCACCCATCTTTTCTCTCCGTCTCTCTCACTGACGATCATTTAGTCTCAGCCTTCTGCCCTGTGGCAGGTGAGTGGTCTGTCTCTATAGCAACCGGTCCTGAGATCGGCTGGATTACTTCGAGTCCCCTGCCTGCTAACGTCTCTGTTCCCCAATGACGACAGGGCAACTGAGGTAAATAAAGGGCTTAAATGTTTTATTTTTATAAGAAGACATTTTCTCTCACACGCGCACACTCTCAGAGCGTGTGCAGCGAGATTTGAGAAGCGAAGTGCGCAAACACAACAAACAGGTGCATCTCAGTTCACCTACTTATACACTATTCTCTGTTGTTTTATAGAATATGTGTGAGTAGTGTGTTCACACTGAAAATTCCAAAAAGATATTGGGCTGTGTCAGAGCCCATACTGTCTGACCAATCATAATGGCGAATCTACCATTTTCTCTGACACACAAACCAGACAAGACAGTGCGTAAGTCGGTGGACTTGAATTTGAAAAAAGGTGTGTGTTGACGTATTTTTGCGGTTGAAACAAGATACCATCTGATGTTTATTTCGTGCTATAACTAGTAAAGAGGAAGAGATGATCATTCATGTGCCGCTTGAACTGAGGAGCTAGCGATCTGTCACGACACATTAAAGAGCCCAAAACCTGCAGTATTTATTGTTTGAATTTCTTAAAAATGACAATGTTTGTAAGCTGAGACTTTGTTTCATTGTTTCATTTCGTTTTGACTGTGTTAGAACATGATGTGTGGCATGAGAGCGGCATGGCTTGTCGGATGTAGCAATAGTAACTAAGGAGGGGGGGGGGGGGG
>NW_015558600.1:374852-377135 GCF_001515605.1 Sinocyclocheilus anshuiensis | reverse complement strand
GTGTGGCAGCAGCAATATACAGTAGCCTAAATAAATCAATAAATCGACTGCTCTCGTCTCCTCTGAGGCTGGGACTCTAAATAGTGTTCTGTGCTCGTCTGTGCAGCCAAAGACAGAACAGTTAGCATGTTTTGCTCAAACTTTCGCCATGGCATTAGAACTAGTACACCGTTGTCGCTTGCGAAATCAAAATGCAATGCCTTGAGTGGAAGTTTACAGATTATGGGGCGGTAATATTATAATGAGATCCCTTTGCCACGTCACCAAGGGAGCGAAATCAGACGCGCTGGTTTTCTCAGATGCTTGCAGAAAAAGGCTTACCTAAACAAAGTGATTGGGTTAATCTTTTTCACGTTTCCTTGGTTGGTAGATGCACAAGGGACCTGATTATAGCACTTCAAACCTGGAAAAGTCAGATTTTCATGATATGTCACCTTTAATATATAATTCAATCAAAAAGCTTGTTGCTTCACATTGCCAACTCAATAGCTACAAATGTCAGGATGAACATTTCTGAGCGCTTCCATTATAATTAATGCTCTCAGTAATAATGTGCCCAGCATGAAATAGCACTACCATCTCACACACACAAACTTGTTTTTATATCATGATGGAGACTTTACATTGACTTTTATTGTTTGACATTTATCTAATTAAATTTTCTATATACGATTATTACAATCACAGGTTCTAAAAAGGGTGTTTTCATAGCAATGCCATAGAAGAGACATTTTTGGTTCCCCAAAGAACCTTTGAGTGAACGGTTTGTATAAAATAACCATTTTTTCTTGGTGTGAAGGACATTTTAATAATCTAATGAACCTTTTTTCACTGTGAAGAGGCTTTTGTCCATTGGAAAGTTTCCATGGATGTTAAAGGTTCTTCATGGAACCATCAATGTCAATAAAGAATCTTTATTTTTAATAGTGTATGCAGTTTTCATGGTAGGCTTTTTCCATGATGCTCCAGGAGCTGATGGTCCAGCTCTCCCAATCAGCTAGCGTTTTGGGACATTTTCAGATATTTTGTTCCCAAACATGTAGGTAGGTCAGAAAGACACACATGGCTAAATAAATACAGAGCACACACTTGACGATGTCTCCGCTCTCAGAACGCTCGAGAAAGACAGTTACGTGACTCTCAGGGGCTGCAAGACTCCCAAATAATCCCCCTCCCACGGCTGTCTGTTCCAGAACAAAATGAGGTCAAATCTCTGTCTATACGCCCATCCTCTCTGTCTATCTCACAACAAAGCCATTTCCATGAAAAAGGATTCTCAAAGTGTCTTGGGAATAATATTCAATAAGATGTCCTTATTAAGTCCCGACAAATTAAAAGATTGAAGCTGTGTTTCAAAACCTAGTGAGCTGCCTACAAAGACAGCTTTTCAGGGAATTATACATAAGGCTATAATGTGCAAAAATGTTAGCCAAGTAGGCAGTTCACTTGATTTTGAGAGACATCTACTCTTTTAAAAATAAAGGTTCTTTTTTGGCATTGATGGTTACATGAAGAACCTTTAACATCCATGGAACATTTCCATTCCACAAAAAGTTCTTTTGTAGTGAAAAAAGGTTCTTTACACCCTTAAAAAGAAAGGTTCCAAAAGAGGTTTTCACAGTGATGCCAGAGAAGAACTATTCAGTGAACAGTTCTGAGAAGAATGTGAAAAACATTTGAACCTTTTTCCACTATAAAGAACCTTTCATGGAAAGGATGTTCTTCATGGAACCATCAATGCAAATGAAGAACCTTTATTTTTAAGAGTGTAGATTTTTAAAATCTTCACACTAAGAAAATGTCAAAAACAGCTCTTTTCAATCAAGCCGTTTTTGTAGCATTTTCCTTTAAATGTTAATGAGCTCGAGCTGCTCTCAGAGAGACTGTTTACTTCAGGCCGCATTCATCGTGAAACTTGCTAATTGGCACATTATTAGGAAAGGCGATTTGCAAAGATTCATTACAAAACATTATACTCACTTCTTCTGTAGATGAGGCTGGATCACGAATGATTCGCGCGAACATAGACGCATTTATGTAGATCGGGGGTGCATTCCCTTCAGAAACAAACTTAATCCACTGCGTCTTCAGCGGCTCAGATGTCGGGAGTAAATGACAACTGCTATGTTCATTATTACATCCAACAACAGAACACCTCAATCGCTTAGGAGTCATTCTTGTCTACATCTGCTCCAGCGGTGAAACAATGGTGGACTGATGACAGTCACTCAGGGCGGAGCTAAGGTAAGACGCCAGTCCAGTCTGTGCTGAAACACTACTGTC
>NW_015558600.1:372783-374803 GCF_001515605.1 Sinocyclocheilus anshuiensis | reverse complement strand
TGTAGATGAGGCTGGATCATGAATGATTCGCGCGAACACAGACGCATTTATGTAGATCGGGGGCGCATTCCCTTCAGAAACAAATGTAATCCACTGCGTCTTCAGCGGCTCAGATGTCGGGAGTAAATGACAACTGCTATGTTCATTATTACATCCAACAACAGAACACCTCAATCGCTTAGGAGTCATTCTTGTCTACATCTGCTCCAGCGGTGAAACAATGGTGGACTGATGACAGTCACTCAGGGCGGATCTAAGATAAGACGCCAGTCCAGTCTGTGCTGAAACGCTACTGTCAATCAAACTATCGTGGGAGGGGCCTGTCTGTGTGACGTCACACAGACAGGCATCTGAGATCGGCTCGATTTGAAAACACTGGGTGGATTTTTATCATTATAGGGTGGTTGTGTACACACACTGCCAACACACATTTCAGTTCAAACAACTTTTAAAAGTGCATGTAGCATCCTATGACCCCTTTAAGAACTGTTCAATGAAAGGATCTTTGGGAAACCAAAAATGGTTCTTCTGAGGCATCACAGCAAAAGCCCCATTTTGAAACCTTTATTTTTAAGAGTGTAGTAGTGGCAACTAGCGACCATCCTGCCCTTGTCTCATTTTTGGGTTTTCATGTACAAAAACGTCCCATAGTTGTTCAAATTCACTCTCTGCTGAGCTTTGCAGTCTGAGACCAGGCTTAGGTTTCTCACAATTTGATAACGCCATCATTTTGCTCAGGGAGATGCCATCGTTAAGGTCAGTGAAATAAAATATATTTCTCGGTTTTATGGACGAGGTTCTAGATTGTATAGTGTAGGATGGCTTTTGTTGAATGTGAATGGAAGGATTGGGTTACAGGGTGGAAATGGACTGCTTGGGCAAGCAACAAAAAACTGCGCCTCTGCAAAACATGTGAAGACCAGATTAAGACGATACAGAGAGATTAAGATTCATCTGAAGGGACATTAGAGTAGATGGACAAACTCATGCTGAGGAAACTGATACTCGCATTAGTGGCCAATTTGTTCTGATGGATGCGAGGTGAACTAATGTAAATCTACATAAACGTGTCTGTGGGTGTATCTTCTGAAATCAGAGTCCATGATATCCGGGGATATTAACAGCGGTCTCCATTAACAGCATTTTGTTTTGTTATAGGTGCTTGCTGAGCTCAAGATTTTTTCTCTGAAATGTTTTTTTTTACCCATTCATTTTCTCCACAGTCATTAAAAAATAATTGTTCAATGAAGAATTTAAAGCTAAGAAAGAACCAAACCAACCAGCTTTGAGATAAATCACAACATGAAGTTTTAAGCAAAAATTCTCTGAAATGTTTTTTTTTACCCATTCATTTTCTCCACAGTCATTAAAAAATAATTGTTCAATGAAGAATTTAAAGCTAAGAAAGAACCAAACCAACCAGCTTTGAGATAAATCACAACATGAAATTTTAAGCAAAAAGAAAAAAAGAAAAAAAAAACGTGAAGGGTACAAGCTACTTAATTTTAATTATAAGGGAATAAATAAACTACCCAGCCTTTATTAGCATTTAAAAACTCGCTACGTAATGCTAGTCATTGGGCAGTCCAATGTCAATAACCACGTAAAGGCTAAGAGAATTTAAAAAATGGCTAATATATAATGTTAAAATATTTAAAATAGTGTGTGTGTGTGTGTGTGTGTGTGTGCATGTGTGTGTGTTTGTGTGTGTATATATATATATATATATGTTTTAATTCATATTTGTAAAAAAATTTATATATATTGATAATATATGTTTAAAACAAAGTAATTATATTTACATTTTATTATTTAAAATAATTACATACAATTTTTTAAATATAATATACAGCGCTATTTGAAAATATGAATCCACACGGAAAATCGGACAAATCTGAGTTTAAGAAGTTTAACAAATCATAAAATCTTATGGTAAGAAATTTTATAATAACTATATTATAATAGTTATTATAAAATATATATAGCTATATTATATTGTAATTATAAATATTACTGTTTA
>NW_015558600.1:292408-372769 GCF_001515605.1 Sinocyclocheilus anshuiensis | reverse complement strand
ATAAATAATATGTAATATCTAATATTAAATAATCAATTTAAGCTACTTTTGCTATATGGAGATTTTGAGTGGCATTTCATTTTTTCTTATGGTTATCTCCTATAGTTATCGAATGGCTGTTGTTTATGTATTCTGGAGCTCAGGTGGTTTTTAAGAGGCTTAACTAGTCGCTGTGAAGCTCAGCAGGTCAGTGTCTCGTTTCTGATGTCAGCCATCAGTGTGACTCACCTTACATTTCCTGCCGTCCACCGTCTCCTCGCCAAACTCCTCTCCGATGCGAAAGCTGATTTCAGTGGTGCGTACTGAGGTGGAGGTCTTGATGTAGAACTGCTCTCCGTCCTGTCGGATCTCCACGTGCGGTTTGGCTGCAGCAGCGCCAGCCACTTTCCGGAGCATAGCGTTCACACCTGGGTTGCACGGTTTTAAATATATAAACCAAAATTTTAAGGTAATTAAACTAGCTAAACTAAACTAGCCAACATGCAAAATACAAAGCTGCAATTAAACACAGTTTCTCATTAATTAGTATGTCTAGCACATGTCTTACATGTACAAAATGTACTTTCCCATCGTCGGTGAAGTACATACTTTTAGTGCATTATGTGAAGTATGCTAATTGTAAAGTTGGAAGGAATGAGAAAAAGCTTTCCATTATTTCAAAGTAGAAATACTAAGAACCTTCTGCTACCCTGGACTGTTGTTTTAGCCTTGATTCTAATTTAACATAATTCCAGACTTGCCGTTCTCTTAAATTATAATGTCCTCAAGAGACTTTGTTTCAATTCTCTGCCATCTAAAACTCCACAAATGCTGGAGGATCCCTCAGGATGAATCTGAGGAATTCTGGGAGTGTTTGAAAAGTTTTTGCTCTGGTTTGGACCGTAGCACGGGTTTTACAGAAAGACACGAGCCACCCAAGTTCATCATTTCTCTCTCATTCTGGGTGTTCCTCATTCATCCTGGTATCCAGCTAAGAGAGATTCAGCATTTGTGGTTTGAAACCAGCAACATCTGTGAGAATTTGCCACATTCATATCAGTTTGCAATCAAAAAAAACTCTTATGCAGCTCCTTTGCATCATGCAAAATCAAAAATCTCACAAAATAGTGGAACAGCTGAATCAAGCCAATTTTAAACCTGTCAATTGGTAATAAAAATTCAAAATTAGATATTTTTAATTTCTCCTAGACTGCATTTGCTCTCCTAGGAACAAAATTGAGACATTTTTCATTAAACTCTCCCATTTTTTCATGTGTTCTCTATACTGTTACTGTATGTGAATAATTTATTTTTTGTGACTATTTTGAGACCGTGTTGTTGTAATTACCTAAAATTAAAACAACTTAAAAATAATTATGTATATAAACTTAAAACATTTAAACAAAAATGAGAAATGCTGCCTTGGTGACTAACTGAAATTAAATAAGTTGAAGCTGAAGTACTAAAAAAACAAAAACAACTAATAGTACAATTTACTTTTTACAAAAGCTAAATAGAAATATTTAAATATTAATTAGAAAACTGCTAAAATGACAAAAGCACATAACAAAACTAGTCAAATTAAAACTAAAATTAAAACGAAAACTGAAAATATATTTAAAAAAAAACAGCTAATTTAAAATATGAATAAATAAATAATACTAAAATTGTTACACTGTTTTTGAGACAGAGTTGATACTTGAACTAAGCTTAACAGCTTTGAAAAAGCAATAAAATTGTTCCTCAGCTCAACTGTTAGAGCAAAGTGCTCGCAACGTCACCATAATGGGTTTGATGCCATAGGAGCACACGTATAGATATAATACAATCCTTAATGCAGCTGGCAAATGCATAAATGTCGCACCCTGAGTTTTGCTCCAGACCGGCTGATTTCTTTCCAAACGGTTCTGAGACCTTCCTGTCTTACAGTTAAACAAATCGCTGTGAGTGAATGTATCAGACACAAAGCCCTCAGTTAACTTTAACAGCCACATGACCCACTTTAACCACATCGCCCATCGTGATAAATGTGAATAATCAGCCCTCTCGCATTCTACCGTACGATAACATCTTCCCCGAGAGCCGAATCTATCTGAAGCATCTCTCGATCCTCTCAAGATGTTCTAGCGTGAACGCCTGGAGGCGAGAAGATGAGCGAACGTGATGCACAGCTGAACAGATCAAATTAAATATTACCGAGAGCTTTCAGAAGTTCATCGAAATTCTCACTGCTCTTCATTTTCCAGGTGCCGGCGAAGTTGGGAGGCATTTTGAGCTTCGGATTGTCCTGCTCTGTCTCTCTCTCTTCTCCTCTGGTCCCTCGCTACTCTTGTTCTCCTTTTCTACTCTCTTTGTGATCGTCCGTTCCCTTTTTGTCTTATGTTCTTACTCACCCCGCCCCTCCCCTCTCTGTCTCTTGGTCTGTCTGTCTCTCTATCACTCTCTCGGTCTGTCTATCTCTTTCTCTCTGTCTCTCTCTCTCTCGGTCTGTCTGTCTCTCTCTCTCTCTCTCGGTCTGTCTGTCTCTCTCTCTCTGTGTCTCGCTCTCTCTCTCTCTCTCTCTCTCTTTGTGTCTCTCTCTCTCTCTCTCTCTCAGTCTGTCTCTCTCTCTCTCTCTCGGTCTGTCTGTCTCTCTCTCTCTGTGTCTCGCTCTCTCTCTCTCTCTCTCTCTCTCTTTGTGTCTCTCTCTCTCTCTCTCTCTCAGTCTGTCTCTCTCTCTCTCTCTCGGTCTGTCTGTCTCTCTCTCTCTGTGTCTCGCTCTCTCTCTCTCTCTCTCTCTCTCTCTCTCTCTCTCTCTTGATCTGTCTGTGTCTCTCTCCCGCCCACTGGCATTGCTGTTGTCTCACCGTTCAGACTGCTGCATCAAACAACCTGTTCCAGCATCAGCCACAGAACCATCCACTAATGTTTCTTCCTCACCATGTATTGTGGGTGTGTCTGTGGTTTCCGTACGGGATGCATCACTGTATTGCTGTCCTAATGTGTCCGGTGAACCGTGGCGCACACTCAGGCTCTGATTTTAACACAGATGTTTGTGCAGAAATGCTTCTGCACAGGTGATATGTTTCCAGACTTGAAGTGCTTGTGAAAAAAAGCACTAGATTGCACAGCTTTGCAATGCAACTTTCAGATTTGCATCAATGATCGTTTTAATGAGGCACTTTGTGACTTCACTGCAAAAATCTAAAGTGTATTTTTGCTTTATTTTCCAGTTAAAATACCTAAAAATCCAATCTTTGTCTTGGAAAAATTCAAACAAGATAAAATTCCTCAAGAAGCAATATTGCTTAACATATAAAGACTCTTTTTAGTGATGCATCTTTAATACGGCTGTATTTTTCTTGCTACACTGACAGATTTATTCACTAAAAAAGTGGAACAAGTGAATTTGTGGAAATTCATAATTTATTTTGTTGATGCAGCTTATTGATCATATTTTAAATGATTCATCCATGCATATTTAATTTATTTATTTTTTTAGAACTATTATGTAATATTTTTTTTTGTCATTTTTAATCAAAAACTGTGACGACTCCAACTGATCAACAAACGATGGATAATCAAGTCTCACCCTTTTTCTGTTTGTTTTGTGTTTCGATAATCTGTTTCTCGTTGTACATCACAGTACGGAAGAGAAGATCTGTCACTATTTTCGTATCATCGCAACTTTAAATTGTTTTGGAGATTTTTAGGTATTTTACTGGAAAAAGATTAAATAAAAGTCTTTTTTTTGCAGCATTAAAATCATTGTTCTACTTAATATATTTATATATGTATATATAATATATATATATATGAAATTATCAGTAATCTATTTACACAAAATTACATGGTGCAACTTAAATGGAAGAATTAAATTAGGTCTTAATTAGGTTTGGACACAAGCTTTGTGCTTTGTCCAGCATGAAGATCTTTATATTTCAATTCTAAAGTTTCCTGCCCTCAAAAGTGCTTGAATGAAAATGCAGTTCCCAGAGATAAACATTCCAGTGGCCGTGAAAAGGCTGCCTTAGTCGTTTCTCCCTCTGGTGACTTTATTTCAGCGTATTAAGCCATGAGAAACCAGGAGCGGTCATTTTTCACATGCTTCGAGAGCCTGTGCTGACGCCGCACGCTGAGCTTTTCTTCTTGAAGATGGACACAAATGAACTCCACAACCGCTTAAACGCTAACTGGTTTCCAGAGGGCACATTAAAGGGTTTGCATCTCGAGACAAACTTAGACAAACAAAGAGAGCTTCTTCGTCTCGTTTCATTCTGAAAAACCGAACAAGGGAAAATGAAGAGCTGTTTTGCCAAGAAAACGCACTGGTTTGCGCGAGCACAAAAAGATGATAAAATTAAGCACTAATTACAGCTAAACCCTGATGGTAAATTTAGTCTTTACTGAGTTAAAAGATTAGTCAAAAGCAATTAAAAGCCAAGAGAAAAGAAGGAAGATGCACACAGACCCATGTTAACCCACCATGCAAATGGAAAACAGAAGATTGAGTTTGAGGACTTAATGGTACTCTAAAGTAAAACAACTAATTTTAACTAAAATGTTGCATGTTGTTGCATCATACAAAATGAATTTGTATGATGTAATTTGTTTTGAAACTAAAATTAAATAAAATGAAAAAAAAAAAAGTAGTTATGAAGAACCACCCTAACCCCACACCTAATGCTAACTAAAATAAATTCCGTAAAATTTACGGTAAAAAACCGGCAGCTGTGGTTGCCGGAATTTTACCGTAAAAAATACGGTAGCAACGTTTTAGGTTTTACAGTTTTAACTTAAATTTACAGTTAAATACCGTATTTTCATTAACTGATAAAATGTTAATGTTAATTTACCAACCTATTGAAGTACTGAAATCTGTTTTGTACCTTTGTAATACACTGATAACCACCAAATGCAGGTGGTGATGAGAAAGTCACATGATGAACCAAAGCCCATCACAAGCAGCTTTTAGATAATAACATATATAGAATGTGCACAGTGTCATTCACACAAACGCTAAACACCATCAGGTTTTTACTGTAGCATTTTTACAGTCTTTTACCGTTAAATTCACGGTCATTTTTTACAGTGATAGAAGGAGTAAGCAGATTGTACGATTCATAAAAATGAGTGGCACCAGTTGTGTTTCTATGAAATGAGAGCACAAGTTCGCATTTTGATATGAGAAACATCAAAGTAGTGCCGGTTTCAGTCAGGACCAGTGTTGGGCTCGTTACTCCAAATTATGTAATTTATTATTCGTTACCAGACTAGTTACTCATTTCAGAAGTAATATTATTACTTTACTTATTACTATCTGACAACAGTAATTAGTTACACTACTAGTTACATTACTTTTCCTTCTCGCCACACAGAAGTTGTAATTGTGTATCTTCCCCATAAAATTCTTCTAAAATGTTACAAACAATATATTTCCGCCTCATAATTTGACCAAAATCTACATTGGAATCGCAGTCAGAAGTTATTACAAACACTCAATGGTGATTAATAGTGACTTTTGAGTAAAAGTATTGTATTAATTGTCATGTGTAACGTGAAGCTAATTGTAGCTCTAATTTCTCTGTTACCCAAATATGGTTATACTTCATGAAGTATTTTACCATAAGAAATCACATAAGTTCATAAGACTTTTAATTATAGTAGTATTATATCGGGATCAGAGGGATGTGGGTGGGCAAGCCATGTAATGCCAGAGTAAAGTAATGCCACAACGATCTGTCTTAAGATCACATTTTCTCATGACAAAATCAGTGAATGGCAATATTTCCATCCCCTGAATGTAAGCTTTTCCATATTACAAGCATTCCTGATGCACTGGTGACTTCATGTGCCTGTGCAAGTCGTGACAATTATGAAAATAAATCTAGGAATTATTGGCTTGTTGGATTTCAAATCAGTAGGGGTTGAGGCATCAAAAGTAACTAGCTGTTTTATGGATGGTAACTGTAATAGTATTACTGAAATCTTATTAGTAATTAGTTACACTAATAAAAAGTAATATTACTACAGTAACTAGCTACTGCCCAACACTGGTCAGGACAAGCAAACTGATATACAAACCCGATCTCATGAGAAAACACAACTATTTTACAAGGTGCCAATTGCGTATGAATTTGTACAATGTGATTTGTATGGAAATGTATGATTTTTAGAAAGAAAAAAAAAAGTAAGTATGATGATCCACCCACAACCCCATGCCTTAAGTTAACCCTCGTTGTGGCATAAGCAGATCGTACAAAAATGTACTAATGAGATTGTACAAATTTATACAAATTAGCGGCAGCAGTTTTTTTCAACATATATTTTTTTTTTAACATCTGTGATGCAATACAAGAGACATGAAAGTAGTGCCAGCTTCAGTCAGAACGAGCGAACTGATGATTTTACCATAAAATATATCAAATAAAATAATGATTTTATGGTATATGTAAGGTATTTTAACCACTTATGTACATACCATGGTATATGAATATGTTAATCCAACAGTAACATGATCTATGATACTATAACTTTACTGTGGTACAGTACTCTTTTGTAAGGGGGGCCAGGGTAGTTCTTGTCATGCTGGAATGTGACGATATACAATCAGCTTCTTTTTGCTACCCATTCAGATCGGTAATATTTCGAAACATCATGACAACATGAGGCACATTGCACCTCAAAAGGCATCAGCTGAGAAACTCACTGCTCCAGACATAAAAGGACTACAATCCCACATAGCATATGGACTTCCTTCTGTCCGACTCTCTAACACAGAGGAAAGATCTTTGATTGGACTTTTCTGTAATCAAATGCTGCAGTATGGAGAGAGGTGTCGTAGGCTGTGCTTAAATGTCTTCTGCTTTTCTGTTATGACTCAACACTGTAGCAGCAGAAAGGACTTTTTTTTTTTTGAGTTGGCATAAAAATAGAACAAATATCCATTTGAAAAATATCTTATTTTAGAAACTCTGACAATAACCAAAGCAATAAAAGAGGTCAATCTGATAAAGAGACTGCTTGTATTGCACTCTTTATTTGTATATACAGTTATTAGCCATGCCAATAAAACAAGCTAAATAATTGTTATTATTTTGTTTTCATTTTAATATTTAAATGTATTATAGTTAGCATTTATTTAATTTTGTAAATAATTAATACTTTTTTTTTTTCAGTTTATTATCTTATTTATTTTTTATTTTAAATATTGATAGTATTATTTTATTGCTATCAGTGCTACCTGTTATTTGTATTCATGCTTTAACAATATTGTGTTGTATTGTATTTATTTAGCATATTTATTTAGATTTTTCTATGATTGGTACCTATTATTTTATTAATGGTTTGCTCATATTTATTTATTTATTTAATTTTGTTTTATTATTATTATATTTTCATGCATTTGTTTTATTTAAAATATTTATTTTAAATGCATTATACATGAGAGGTATTTATTTTATTCATTTATAAATGCATTATTTATTATTCTATTATCATATGTGTTTTTTTTTATTTATTTTATTTTATTGGTACTATTATTTCATTACCATCACTAGTACCTGTTATTTGTATGGATGCTTTGATATTATTGTAAATGTTTTTATTTATTTATTTTATAAATAATAAATACATGTATTATATTATTATCATAATTTCTTTCTTTTTTATTTTAAATACTGGTACTATTTTATTACTATCACTGGTATCTGTTATTTGCATTGATTATTTACAATATTGTGTAGAATTATTGTAGTTAGCGTTTAGTCATTATTTATGTATTTAAAAATGTATTATTTATTTGTTTTTTATTTAAATTCTTTATTTTAAATTGATTATACTTAGCATTTTTTTTAATGTTTTTATAAATACATTTATTACTACTACTACTATTTTATTACTATCAATGGCATCTGTCTTTTGTATTGATGCTTTGATAATATTGCATGTAACATGCACGTACAGGGAGGCGGAGTCAGACGGTTGTTCCCATGGTACTTTGCGCGCAGGTGTCATGGCGGCTCTCTAGGCAGCAACAGTGCGGGTGTTTATTATTGTTAATAAATCGCTTTGATTTTTCATGTGATGCATGTAACGAATCTTAAGGATTATCCGACTTTTCCGCGGACGCGCTAAAACCTCTTCAGGACGCGTCGAACGCTCACAGAGGCACTTTATTTAGTCATAAACTAAGCTACGCTAGCAGCTGTGCATAAAGTGCGTTTATAAACTCAGAATAACTCATAATCCAGCTCACACACGCGCTTAGAAACTTTCCATTACAAACAGGTTTTAAAACGAAGACTATGAGCACACAAGTGAGTTCATCTCTAATATGAACACACCCCTGCATGTTTTCTGGCTTATTGTATCTATGGTGATCAGAATAATGATTGTATGTGATATAAATATGTTAATTGTTCTGTTTTTAGTACAGTATTCTATTCAAGCAGGAGCATGGTGAGTACACACACACTTAGTCATCTGTTCTGATTTAGAGGCCAAAAATATTTTTTGGGCAACATATTTGGGCACAGCCAAAGAATCTCTGTGTTTCTGCAGCTCACGAAGATGCCATCTGGACCGCGGCATGGGGTCGCAGCGAGAAGGACGGGTCAGAAACCATCGTGACCGGCTCTTTGGACGACCTGGTAAAAGTGTGGAAATGGTAAATCAGTGAATAAAGTGCAATCAAAGCATCAACTAGTGATTAAAAAAGTGTTTGTTTCTGAACATACGTCACTTGTTGTGATGGCTCGCAGGTCGGATGAAAAGCTGGAGCTGCAGTGGACGCTGGAGGGTCACCAGCTGGGTGTGGTGTCGGTGGACATCAGTCAAAATGGAGCGATTGCCGCCTCCAGCTCTCTTGATGCTCATATTCGGCTCTGGGATCTGGAGACGGGCAAACAGATTAAGTCCATGGACGCAGGCCCAGGTGAGCTGCGAATGTATTTATTTATATTTAAAGATCGCTTTAAATGCGTGAGTGTGACGCAAGGTTATCATTAGCTGAAATAAAATATTTAACATACAAACTAAAAGTTTAAAAATTAACTAAATAAATGTAAACTTGATAATAAAAAAAAAGTATATAGACATAAAAAAGACAGAAAAAATTGCTAAAACTTCAAATTACATTTTTTATGAATTGAATGAAAACATAAAAATATAAAAGTCAAACTCTAGTATATAAATACACTAAAATAACACTGATGAACTCTTTCTATACCATCTGCAGTTGACGCCTGGACGGTTGCCTTTTCTCCTGACTCCAAATACATTGCCACTGGCAGCCATCTAGGGAAGGTCAACATCTTCGGCGTGGAAAGTGGGAAAAAGGAGCACTCGCTGGACACCAGAGGGAAATTCATTCTGAGCATCGCTTACGTAAGAGTCTCTGAGTATCTGAAATAATGCTGCATGGGCAACATTAATCTCATCTGAAGCTAATGGCACTGATGTCTTATTTCTGTCAAACAAAAAACAAAATATTCAGTGGATAGAAGTGTTGGGCTAGAATCATTTTATGCTTTTGTACTGAATTGGATCATTAAAAAAAAAAAAAAAAAAAAAAAAAATATATATATATATATATATATATTTAACCTTTTTTAATATATTATTTTAAAAAATTCTATATAAACTAAAGTTTGGAGTTGGGAAGATTTTACAGTAATATTACAATTTAATTACATTCCTCCAGTCTTCAGTGTCACATGATCCTTCAGAAATCATTCTAATATGCTGATTTGCTGCTCAAGAAACATTTCTGATTATTATCATTTAGGGCTCTGATAAAATATTTTATCAGCAAGAAACGGTTTCTTGAGTGTAATTGATATTATTAAAAAAAGTCTTAATCCAGTAATCAAACCACATATGAAGTATCGAAAAAGTCATGAATATGTATTGGATAAAAATTGTGGGAAATATGTAAATAAGTGTCAGTGTAACAGTCCGCATCAGTGTTCAAAAAGGAACTAATTTCACAAATGACAGTCCAAATTTCATTCACATTACACATTGGAATGAATATTTGAGAAAATGCTGATTTTCCTTATAAAGTTTTCCAAGCCCTAATAATTGTCTCTCTCTCTCTCTAGAGTCCAGATGGAAAGTACTTAGCCAGTGGTGCTATAGACGGAATCATTAATATCTTTGATATTGCGACTGGGAAACTCCTGCACACGCTGGAAGGTGAAAATCGTCTCCCACATGATTCAAGCTGTCTTCAGTTTCCTCTATTAAAACGCTCTGTAGACGTTCTGTCCGTTAGTCTGCTAGATGCATTTAGGGTGATTATGGGTTACGTGAATGCGGTGGAAAAACCTGTTTGCGTCTCTGGCCGTCCCTCAAGGGTCGTAAACTTCAGCTCCTGTCGCAGAGCGACTCCATTTTTCCTCTTTGTCTTCCTGCATCGCTCACCCATCCCTTTCATTTGCTCCAAGTACAGCTGGAAGTAATGTTGAACATTAGATGCAGTTCAGTTTTTATTGTACTACACTAGTGGTCATAAGTTATAATAATTAAGAATTTTTTTTTTTTTTTTTATGTTTTTGGAATAAGTCTCTTATGATCACTACGCTTGCCGCGATAGACGGTGTTGACGGTGTTTATACGTCACTTGCCCACCGCTACACCGACTCCCACCGTCGTTTTGATTTTTTTGTAGTAGCCTAATAAAAATCATTTAGTTAAGTAAAAGAACAGACACTACAATTAAAAACTGAACGCGGCTACTCAATGCAGTGTGCTGAACGTCCCAATTTGGACATTTTCACTTAGGGGTGTACTCACTTTTGTGGCCAGCGGTTTAGACATCAATGGCTGTGTGTTGAGTTATTTTGAGGGGACAGCAAATTTACAGTGTTATACAAGCTGTACACACTACTTTACATCGTAGCAAAGTGTAATTTCTTCAGTGTTGTCACTTGAAAAGATATAAAATATTTACAAAAATGTGAGGGGTCACGTCGATTAACCGGTGGGAAAATTTCCTCACCGTCACAACCCTAATGCTCACCAAGGCTGCATTTATTTGATCAGAAATACAGTAAAAGCAGTAATATTGTGATATATTATTACACTTATATGTGGCAAAAAAAAAAATTTCCAGGAGTCTTTGAGGAATAGAGTTTAAAAGAACAGCATTTATTTGAAATATAAATATTTTGTTACATTTGAAATCATTTTAAAGACTGTTAATTATGAAAGTAATGATGCTGAAAATTCAGCTTTGCACCACAGAAATTAATATTTATATAAAATATATTACAATAGAAAACAATTTTCCATCTATGTACTGTATTTTTGATCAAATAAATGCAGACTTTATTACTGTTTATACCACACTATTTACATACAGACATCTTAAAGGTACAGTAGCCAAACTGGGATTAACAAGAAGACATGCTGTTTTTTTTTTTTTCTTCAGGTCATGCGATGCCTATCAGGTCTCTGACTTTCTCTCCAGACTCTCAGCTGCTGGTAACCGCATCAGATGATGGCTACATCAAGATTTATGACGTGTACGTTGCAAATTTGTGTGCATCTTTCACCTTCCAACATATTTGATTTGAATCTCACGGTCTGGTTGTTTGTGTGTGTCTCACAGACAGCACGCTAACCTGGCCGGCACTCTCAGCGGTCACGGATCCTGGGTGCTGAGCGTGGCCTTTTCACCTGACGACACACACTTCGTGTCCAGGCAAGAGTTGATGCGCTTCAGATGAATAGAAAATGTAAAATGTCGTTTGTGTGTTCTTAACTGTTACTTGTTTCTGTTTTAGTTCGTCTGATAAGAGTGTAAAAGTGTGGGACACAAGCAGCAGGTCATGTGTGAACACATTCTTTGATCATCAGGACCAGGTGAGAGATGTATGACGGTTTCCATAAAAATATAAAGCAGCATAACTGTTTTCAACATTGATAATAATCAGAAATGTTTCTTGAGCAGCAAATCAGCATATTAGAATGATTTGTGAAGGATCATGTGACACTGAAAACTGGAGTCAATTCAGCTTTGTCTAACCCTAATCATAGGAATAAATAACTTTTTCAAATATATTCACATAGAAAAGAGTAAATCGTAATATTTCACATTAATAATGTTTTTACTGTATTGTTGGTTTATAAGCAGATCACGGTTTGTTTTAGTTTCTGAAGGCCATGAATCATGCATGCTCATGTTCAAGTGTGTGTGTGTAGGTTTGGAGTGTGAAGTACAACCCCACAGGCTCCAAAATCGTCTCTGCAGGTGATGACAGAGCCATCCACATTTACGACTGTCCCATGTGAATCTCCACAAAACTACAGCCCCCTGATGAAGCTCTGTAAGAGTCACACACTCTCAAGACCACAGCAAACATGCAAATGCTTTTTTTTTATTGCTAAATTCAACATCTGTATATGGTATTACAAATAAATGTCTTTTTTTTCCTAGTTTATTTTTGTTGTTGTTGCTATTTATCCTGTTCACAATTCACACATTCAATGATCGATGATGTTGCATGACATTTTTAGTTGGATACACATTTTATTATGAGATTTATATTATAGTTTTTTAACTCCTTGATGTTTCCCGTTTTTTTTTCACACGACTTAAGTGCAAACATGGCTTTGCTGATCACTCTCCGCCCTCTACAGGACACCAAATGTTACTGCACCAATTCAGTCCTTGCTTTGGACTGTTATAGCCGACATGTAAAAATGAATTATAATACATAAAGATCCAAAGCAGAACTTGTTTGAATGCTGAACCCTTTGTAGAGCATGTGAGAAAATCTAGAAGAAAAAAAAAATCCCAAATGGTTTCTTTCTTGTTTGGTTCATTTAATTCACTCTTGATTGTGACACTAAGATCCAGTTAGAAACAATCTTATAGAAAAAAATTACTATGGCAGTTATATTTAAAATATGAAGCGCATTTCTAAAACATTTAAACTGGAAAAGTTTTGGCCCCAAAACACTGTTTTTCTGAAGGTTAAAGACACAATATGACAAACCAAAGAAGATTCAATCAGACTGAAATATCATTCTGCAGAACATGATGCTTTCTAACTTTTCTCACAAGGCTTTTCACACCATTGTTTAACCCTGGGTAAAGGCCACTTTTAAAATTAATTGACACGATTTTACAGTCGTTTTTGTACAATAATTTCATAGTAACTACACTTGAAGAGCTTAATATAGAATTAGTACATTTTTATTTACTATAAACATTTTTTTACGTTTTCCAGGTATGAATTTCAAAATGAATTGCCTTGTTAATTTTAATATGTACTGATATTTCCAGATTTTTCATGACCATGGAAATGTTAGTTACATGTTTAGTCAATTTTCACCTCATTAAATATTCATGAGCACGATGGAAATGTTAGTTACATGTTTAGTCAATTTTCGCCTCATTAAATATTCATGAGCACAGTGAAATATTTACTGTTCATCATATTTACTTTTACACATTATTCAAGTGTCTGAGGTCAATACTTAAAAATATCAAACCACGACTAAATATGTAAACTGGAGTAATAAATTAGACTATTTAGTGTGTTTCAGAAGACACTCGTCCAAACAATATTAATAACCTTGTAAATATGCAAATAAGACAAAACTGACTACTCCGAATAATTTGTTAGGGTTTAACATGACCCAGGGTTTCAAGTGTGAAAAGCCCATACATGTTCTCATTCTTCCTACCATGTAACAGATGTGATGATCTCACTTCCTGTCAGATGACGTGAAGAGCACTGCATGAGAGTCACAAGAAAGTGTCAAATTCACCATTTCAAAATGATTTTCACTTCAAAACCTCTGATAAACAAACACATTCCGGGCGAAAAGGACAAACGAGATCCATGACGTCTCGTTACAAAATACTAGTTCGGGCCGGACAAGTTCATGACAACAGGCTACAAAATCCACAAAAAAGTCAGAAAGGAAATTTGAGCGCCAATTATTGCCTTGTCCTCATAAAACATGAAAATAATAAAAGGCATCTGTTTAAAAGGCTGAGGTATGCGTGTTTTCACCAGTGTCTGCTCTCCACCAGTTCAGGCCGCAGACTGAGTCTCTTTAGTGTCTCGTAACCGATGACGATCATGACTGACGTGGGCGTGGAGGAAATGATGCGTGCAGACAGACCCTTGGTGAGACCCCACACGCCCTCTTCAGCCAGGAGCTGCTTAAACGTCTCCATCACAGACGAGCGACCTTCAACCTGCAAACACACACTGTGTATTAACTCACAAAGCTTAAATCCATAGTAATAATGACATGGTAAATCATTTTAATGAGCCATTTCAAAACAAGAACCGTTTTGCGCTTTTGAAATATAAGTGTGATGTATTGTAAATATAGCAAAAATGGCTCATTCAGAATTCATCATGGTTATTATGAGCACATTAACATAGAATTATCAAATATTACTATTAAGCAACGTCATCCTGATGATTAACAATGTGAACAACATCAGTATTACACAGTTGTTATTTACATACAGATGTATTAAAGATATAGTAGCAAAAATAGTTTTATTGTGAGGATCAGAAAACAGCACAGACAAAGCTGGACTTCTATAGCTAGATTATAAATGGACTTAAAGATTAATTAAAAAAAATAGTGCTTGTATGTATGATAATACATAAATATATTCAATTAAATCAGTGTTATTTTAATATTGATATTCTATTATAGTTTTTGTTAATATTTTGAATTCGATTTTTTATATATATATATTTTCTGTTCTCATTTTATTTTTAGCTCAAGGTTTAGTCATTTTTTCAAGTTGTGTTTTGTCATTTTTGTCTATAACAGTTTTTAATTCATTGTTATTTATTAGTTTTATTTTTTTACATTTAGATTTTGTTATTTTAGTACTTAAAGTTAAACTAAAAGTAAATGATAAATGGTGCCTTGCCTACTAGCCTAAATATGAGTTATGATTTATTTTTATTTCAGCTAACATTTACTTTATTTCAAGTATAGTTTAACTATAATCCTGATTTAAATAGATGTATTTTATACATTTTAAAATTATGCAAATAAATAAAAATAAATAAGAATATTATCTTTAATACACTACTGTTCGGGTTGTTTGGGGTCAGTGAGATTTTGTTGTGAAAAATTTGTTTAAAATGTTACAAAATATTTCTGTTTCAAATGAATGCTGTTCTTCTGAACTTTCTATTCATCAAAAAATCCTAACATAATTATAACAAATCAGCATATTAGAATGATTTCTAAAGTATAATGTGACACTGAAGAAGAAAAAATAAAATTTAGCTTTGCATCACAGGCATAAATGACATTTTACAATATATTTACATAAAAGTTATGTTGAATTGTAATATTTCACAGTATTTTTACTGTGCTTTTGATCAGATAAAAGTCTTGGTGAGCATAAGAGACTTTCAAAAACGTTCAAAAATCTTACCGCCCCAAACCTTTAAACGGTACACAAATAATAACAATAAATGATATGAATTACAGCAGGTTATGGGTGAGTCTGTACCTGAACTCGGGCTCGGACGACATCCATGGGGTTGGTGAGGGTGGAGGCTGTAGCTGCAGCCATTGGTCCCGCCACGGCCTGCAGGAGGAGGTGCGGACAGTCAGCAGGAGCCAGTCTGGAGAGCTGCTCTGGAAACACACACCCACAGGCTTCATGTGATGCAGTAAGAGCATTTAGGAAATGACATATTTTAGTTCGGCAACTCAAAATATACTGGAGAACCGAAATCACTGACCAGAACAGTGACGTTTCATTAATTAGCGCTTCCCCACTTATTTGTGCTTTGTTACTTTGAATATGAAACAAAGTCTGAGTTTTCAAATTGTCAATTTTATCAGGAAATTCCCAGATGTGGCGCATTTTAATGTGCCGTTAATGTGCCTCAGTTCAGGCAGCACGTGAATCCATCATCTCTTCCTCTTTACTGCTAGTTATAGCAAGAAATCAGCATGAATGAACATCAGAAGGTATGTATATGTCTCATGCAATCGCTCAATCAGTGTTTCAACCGGGGAAAGACGTCAGTAAACATGTCACGTAACGTTATATTTACCTCAGAAAAACAATTTTCATAAACTCGCTAGTCAGCTAGAAGGAGCATTTTGCTAAATATATGCACTATATTACATATATTGGATATTGCATGTCTTAATTAATGCATGTTTGCATAAATCTGTTAACAAGTTTTTATGATAGCCATTTCATGCATAGACTTTGTTGTTTTCAATGTTAAACATTAACGAATATTCTAGTCATATTCTTTAAAAATACGTTTGAATAAGTCTGTCATGAAAACAGGTTATGACAGCCTGCATTTAAATGTTTATATTTCAACAATAAATTAAAGAAACATAATTTTACCATTAATTAGTTGATATTAAAACTGCCATTTTATTGTTTGCTTAACTTAAACAATGTAAACTTGTTTGTGTTGTTCACTGTAACAAAAATGCAACATTTCATTTAATGGCTGGTTATTTTTTAACTGAGTTTTGATTTGAGTGTTCATTATTATTTAATTATTATTAAATAAATGTAGTTGATTATTAATTTAACTCTATTTTTGGTTTGGTTTTCAGCTAAATGTTAACTTAAAGGGTTAGTTCACCCAAAAATGAAAATTACCCCATGATTTGCTAGATGTATATGACTTTCTTCTTTCAGACGAATACAATCAGAGTTATATTAAAAAGCATCCTGGCTCTTCCAAGCTTTATAATGGGAGTGGATGGTAGCCCAAAATTTTAAGTCCAAAAAATTGAACCAATCCATTATAAAAGAAGTCCACACGGTTCCGGGGGGTTAATAAAGGCCTTCTGAAGCGACGCAATGCGTTTGTATAAGAAAAATATCCATATATACAACTTTATAAACCTTAATCTCTAGCTTCTGCTAACTGTCGTACGCGCGTTCACGAGAGAGCGGCGTCCAGCGGATGACGTAGGCGTAGCGTAAACTCCAATGAGAATATGCTAGTCTCGCGAGAAACAAGTTTTGTTTACAGCAAAGGAAAACCAGTGTCCTCTTGGCTTATATTGAAATCCGCCGACATTTTTCGTTACAAATCCTCGTTTTGTACTACGAATTCGTAACTTTGTTTTGCTCTCTCCTCTGTGCTTCCACGTTCGTTACTTCCGCATTCGTCACCACGTTTACCTACGTGCTACGTCATCCGCTGGACGGCACTCTCTCGTGAATGTGCATACGACAGTTAGCGGAAGCTAGAGATTAAGGTTGATAAAGTTGTAAATATGGATATTTTTCTTACACAAACGCATCGCGTCATTTCAGAAGGCCTTTATTAACCCCCCGGAGCCGTGTGGACTTCTTTTATAATGGATTGGTTAAATTTTTTGGACTTCAAATTTTGGGCTACCATCCACTCCCATTATAAAACTTGGAAGAACCAGGATGTTTTCTAATATAACTCCGATTGTATTCGTCTGAAAAAAGAATGTCATGTACACCTATGATGGCTTGAAGGTGAGTAAATCATGGGGTAATTTTCATTTTTGGGTGAACTATCCCTTTAAATTTTGGTTTCAGTGTTTCTGTCAGAAAATAATTTTAGAGCATCACTAAATATTTATTTTCTTTACCTGCATAAAAGTGATAAAATGGCCACCAGACGGCGCTGTTGGGTATGTAGGTGAGGAGCGACGCCACATATCCACGATAAAAGCCCCGAAATCCATCCGTGTGAAAAACCTGAACCACAATGTCTCTGGTTTGACCAAATGTCACTTTGTGTTTGGACGTGGCCATCACTCTCTTGGGCTTGAGTTTGAAGCGTGTGAGCTGACAGCCCTGACCCTGCACCATCAGCTGCTGGGACACCACGTCGATGGGCACCGTGATGCTTTGGGCCACCAGTGAGGCCGCGCCTCCCGCCACCAGAGACTTGACCGTGTTATTGGACGAGTAACAGGACACGTATTTCCGTACCAGCTCGTAGGTAGTGATGTAGGCCTGACCTGAGATAAGCGTCAACGTGTTGACCATGAACCCTCGATAAAGGCCACGCACCCCCTCGGCCTTCAGAATCTTCCAGAAGGCGTCGAAGGTGCCGTTATAGAGCGACTTCCCCTTCTGGACCTGCAGTCTGGTGCGGATCAGGGTGAACGGGTAGACGGTGGCCCGTGTAATCATGGTCATGAAGACGCCCAGCGAGTAGAACTTCCTCTTGTCCAGATCTTCCCATTCAATGATCTGAATGTTGCACTTCTGTTCCATCATTGCCGCCGGTGACCTCACACACAAAATCACACACACACACACACTCGCTCCTCTCCTGCTCAACCTGAAATGACAAAATCACGACATTTCAAATAAGCTGCATGTTGTGTTGCAGATCTGAAGGTATAATGGATTGGTTCAATTTTTTGGACTTCAAATTTTGGGCTACCATCCACTCCCATTATAAAACTTGGAAGAACCAGGATGTTTTCTAATATAACTCCGATTGTATTCGTCTGAAAAAAGAATGTCATGTACACCTATGATGGCTTGAAGGTGAGTAAATCATGGGGTAATTTTCATTTTTGGGTGAACTATCCCTTTAAATTTTGGTTTCAGTGTTTCTGTGTTTGGGTCAGAAAATAATTTTAGAGCATCACTAAATATTTATTTTCTTTACCTGCATAAAAGTGATAAAATGGCCACCAGACGGCGCTGTTGGGTATGTAGGTGAGGAGCGACGCCACATATCCACGATAAAAGCCCCGAAATCCATCCGTGTGAAAAACCTGAACCACAATGTCTCTGGTTTGACCAAATGTCACTTTGTGTTTGGACGTGGCCATCACTCTCTTGGGCTTGAGTTTGAAGCGTGTGAGCTGACAGCCCTGACCCTGCACCATCAGCTGCTGGGACACCACGTCGATGGGCACCGTGATGCTTTGGGCCACCAGTGAGGCCGCGCCTCCCGCCACCAGAGACTTGACCGTGTTATTGGACGAGTAACAGGACACGTATTTCCGTACCAGCTCGTAGGTAGTGATGTAGGCCTGACCTGAGATAAGCGTCAACGTGTTGACCATGAACCCTCGATAAAGGCCACGCACCCCCTCGGCCTTCAGAATCTTCCAGAAGGCGTCGAAGGTGCCGTTATAGAGCGACTTCCCCTTCTGGACCTGCAGTCTGGTGCGGATCAGGGTGAACGGGTAGACGGTGGCCCGTGTAATCATGGTCATGAAGACGCCCAGCGAGTAGAACTTCCTCTTGTCCAGATCTTCCCATTCAATGATCTGAATGTTGCACTTCTGTTCCATCATTGCCGCCGGTGACCTCACACACAAAATCACACACACACACACACTCGCTCCTCTCCTGCTCAACCTGAAATGACAAAATCACGACATTTCAAATAAGCTGCATGTTGTGTTGCAGATCTGAAGGTACAGAGTTCAGAGGTCATGTGACTGCTGGGTTATGCCATAATCATATGCTCTGCAGAGATAATTTCTTGACACATGTAAACAAAAAAGCAGATATTGAACATCTGAAATCTGTGAAATACGTACATTTTTACATCCCAACAGCTCTTAATCTTAACTTAATTTTATTTATTTATTTTTTGGTAAATGAAGGTTCCATTAAAATGTCTTTAAACGGTTTACCCTGCCTTCATGGTTTATTTTTTTGCCAATTTTCCAATGCATTTTATGCATAGGTTTTGTTTATATTTGCCAAAGGGGGTAAAAATATTTATTATTAATATAATAAATTAATAACTGTGTATGCATTTTTGTATGAACAAGTTCACACTGAGCAAACAACAAAATAAGATCACTTTTAAAACTAAAAAAGGTGTTAATAAAAATGATAATAAAACAACATCCATCATAAACGTATAATGCAATACAATTAATAAAAATTACATTTTATTAATGATGTAAATCTAAATGTTTTCTAAAATCTTACAATAATCTCTAATTCTAAAAATGCCATATGTACCCCAGGATTATATCTGTCAAAATAATAATAATAATAAAGATTTTAATAAATATTTGGTTTTAAATGACATCTCTATTGTTCCAAAGTAAACATTAAAAATCATATTTATGGCATCATATTTGGAATTAACCAGAATAATAGGGTTTAGCAATTGCATTAGATTACAAATTAAATATCACCAACCATTAAAAAATAAAATAAAATTCTTAAAAAGAATGTAATAATTATTTGGAGCATTGCATTTTTTTTTTTTGACCACGAACAACACGCAAGTCTGAATGTTTCTAAAATCTTATTTTTTATATTAATTTCTAAATCACTAGAATGCCATACTTTCCACAGAATTATACTTTTCAAAATAAAATAAAAAAAACAATAATAGATACTTATTTTTTTTTAATTATCCCTGTTGTTCTAAAGTAAACATTAATAGCATCATATTTAGAATTATCCAGAAAAATAGGGCTTGGCATTTAAAAGATAAAGCACAATTTTATTACTAAAAACAATGTAATTATTTTATATTTATCTGTAAATTACTAGAACACCACACATTCCTCAGGATTATACCTGTCAAAATAAAACAAAAGTTTTAAAATTAATATTTATTTTAAAATTATATTTATGTTGTGTAAACATTAAAGAAAATTATTATTATATAAATATTATATTATATATTTATTTATAGCATCATATTTAGAATTGGCCTGTTTAAAACAATGTGTTAATATAACTGGGATGTTGTCAGTGGCAAAATCGCATTAGATTAGAAATCCAATATAAAAATTAAAACATTTTTACTTCTGAAAATAATAATTTAAGCTTTAAACTAACTTCCTGAATTTTGAGGGACCATACTACCTTGATGCAGCTCTTTTCAATGACAGATCTAAGAGACACTATGTACCACCATTAATGACTCTTCTGTCCTCCATCAGTTCTTTGGCTCTGACACAGAGCTGAATGTTTATCAGTCATAGTGACCTTTTCATGGTGAAGCTGCAAAAATGACAGAGGCCTCCTATCTACTGCGCATGCGCATTACACTAGACCCAAAACAAAAAGCAGCTTATGTTGTGTGCCTCCTCTCGCCCATCAGAAGTACATTACACTTCATTTGACCTCTCAGACACACGCTAACTCACCCGGTTAGCTCGCTATATTTGCTGTTTCTCCATCCAGCGGCCTCAAGCGGAGCTGCGCGGTCCTGTCATGAGACAAATCCGCTATTATGCCTCTAAAAACCGCATTTTGTCTGATCGATCTGCGGCCTGCAGCTCCTGATGGAAAGTCATGCCGATCGAGCCGAGCGCTCCTCCACACTTCCGGCGCATGCTGAAACGTCACTGACAGGCTGCTGCCTGTTGATTGGTCATTGACACAGAAGGAGCTGTTTGATGATTGGGCGGTGATGTGCAGTGTTGGGGAAAGTTACTTTTAAAAGTAATGCATTACAATATTGTGTTACTCCATAAAAAAGTAACTAATTACATTACCTAGTTACTTTTTTATGGAAAGTAATGCGTTACGTTACTTTTGCGTTACTTTTTAAATCTGGACAGGGCTTGCTTGTTTGTTTTTAAAATATTTGATTTTGAGTGCAAGTGAAATGGCTTTGCAGTGATTGTTTGATTTTGATGGAAGAGTCAGAGGTTTCGTGACTTTAGTTTGAGTATTGGATTGGATTTGTGTTTAAGGTTTTGAGAAAATGAGTGATGGTTTCAAGAAATATGTTTTAGCAATTCAGAAAAACTGTAATAGTAATGTAATAATATTAGTGTTATAGATTAGATAGATAGATAGATAGATGCCTTTTAGACATTTACAGTTGTAAATATTGTCGATAAAACATATTTAACATTACTAATATAGACAGGATCATTAAAAATAATATATTCTCTCTATATCCGCTTTTATTTCCATCAAATTAAGATGTGTTAATAAAACAAAGTGATAAAGGGTAGAGTAGAAGATACTGTTTGTTGATTGGACAAAGCTGTGCGCAGTGCTGTACTCTGATTGGACAGTTCTCCGGGAGGTTCTGTGTGCTGATTGGCTCGCTGTCGCGAGTGGAGTCGTGTTCATTTTAGGAGTCATCATGGCGCTCGGTTCACCTCAGCACGGTAAGGGCTGTTTTTACTGACAAAAACAACAATATTCATCTCATTTGCGCTCTGACAGATATATATATAACCTGTTATACAATTGTGTGTTAAAACAGCTCTTAAATATTAACTTTTAGAAGGATGAAACAGGCGGCTTTGTCGTTAGCAGTGCGGCTAGCGGCGAGAGAGCGACTGACATCCAGAACGATCACAAACTGATGTGTATCAAAGCCTAGTGAACTTGACAGCAACTGTTTTATGCGTGTAGGGTGCCTAAAAATATGCTCATTTAGCATTGAGACACAGCCTGTTATGTACAATGCTCGATTATTATGTATTGTTTGCAATAACACATGTGCACCATGGTACTACCATGCTTTCTGGACATGTACCATGATTTTCCGTAGTGTTCTTACCTTGCTGTACTATGTAAATACCGTAGTATTGGTATATGGTAATCACTTAGTACTTTTATGTGTATACATTTGATTTGTAGTATTACTATAGTTTTCAGTCACTATACTATAGTACTTTGTTAAGGGCAAAGCACAGCCTTTCTCTGTAGTTATTAAATATTTCTTAATAGTTATACAACTGCTTGTAACAAAACCTCTTTATCTTAATATGAGGTTGTCTTAAATGCTGTAAAACTTTCATAAATGGGACAAATAGTGTCTTAAAATGAACAAAATGTCCCCAAAACGGTAAAAACCTACATTGTGGGAAACATTGGGAGGGAATTATCCTCAAAAATGTACTAAAAATAGTCTTAAGGTCTGCAATGCCAAAAGGTTTCTTTTAGAAGTAAAAGGTGTATAATTATAATTAACTGTGCATATTAGTTTTCATGTCAGTGGACTGATCCTTCTGTAATCTGATTGTCTGTTATTTACTTTCCCACCCAGTGTCTTTATCTTCCATGTCATAAATATAGATCATGGGTTTTGTGTGTTTGGATGTGGCAATGCTGGTTTGTGTTCCTTTGCTGCAGTTTCTGTTTAATCTGATCTCATCTAACCTAATCTAAGGCATGCAGCAGACGCAGGCTGTGACTGAGTGATAAGCGTGTCTGTGCGTGTTCATCCTCCACACATGCAGTCACACAGGGTCACAATATACTGTGCTACACTGCTGTGCATCAGCACTAGTGTGTTTATATCATGCCCACGGATGAGGATTTGGTTTTGTTGATCTCTCTTTGATTAGTGAACTGTCACACTTTTGCTCAATTTAATGTGTCCTTACTGATTAAAAGTGTTCATTTATTTTAATAAAAATAAGAGAGAGCGAGAGGTTGATAGCAGTACAATTATGGATCTGTTTTTCAATACATAGTTGACTGTAAACAATGTCTACTCCAAAAACACAGTAAATGTTGTTTTTTGACACACAATTAAGGTAAAAATAGTAACAGTGATCACAAAACTCTGTATTGGTATAATATAAGTACTTCTGTGTCTTTTAACAATAGACTGCTTGGTAACACACAACAAAGAATAAAATGCCTGGGTTTTTCTAGTTTTGAAAAGAAAATAGACAGGTTCTTAAGTAACAGAAGCTGCCTTCTCTGCCTTCTTCCATGAGAGAAAACATGAAAATGGTTTATTATTGTTCTCAGTAACCAAGAGGGCTACTGCTTCTAGGCACAGCTAGGAAATGCAAATACTTAATTTGTGTTTGAATTTTGATCATAATATGCTTCTATAAATGTCAGTGTTCGGCTTTGAACCTGGATCGTGTCACTTTCATTTATCTCTTTCTCTTGTTACTGAATTTTTGTTGCATCCCTAAATTGAATGTTCACATGTCATTTAATGCTTGCGTTTCTGCCCTGAACAGTTGTGAATTGGGCTTGTAAGCTCTCAGTACTCACTGCCAACACGAGTCCCACAGCTGCACACTTGTGACTTCTAAGTGGGACTTTAGGAGGGAAGAGGTGAAGGCCAGTAAACAGAGGCGGTTTAAGAAGCGATACACTCTCTTTGAGTTATGTTAGCCTTGTAGATGTTGGTCTGCTGTAATCTGGGCCAGTTTTGATTCTGTTTGGTCATTGCAGATGCACATTACACAGTCAAAGCCAAACCCAAATCCAGATCAGATTAATAAGTTTTAAACAAACAAGCCATTATTTTCCTGTCACTGTTATGTAAATTACATTCATTTATCAGATCAATCTCAAAATCCTCAATAAGGTCTTTTATTCTGTACAGAACATCCATTCGGCCATTTGATCGACACTCTCCAGAGTGAACAGTATGAAGAGCGGCGATATTTCAACCCACAGAAGCTGAGTGATGTCAGATACGGTGAGTTACTCAATGCTTTAATGGAATTAAATCATGCACAGATGTAAGTGGCATCATTGCTAACATCACTTGTTATAAAAAATTTAATTAAATCTTGCAAAGTCTTGCAAAAATACGAACAGGCTCTTTCTCTTGTAGAGAAACTGCCGTTCTGTATGCGGGTTCTCCTGGAGTCCACCATCCGGAAGTGTGACGGGTTCTACATAAAGACAGACGATGTCTCCAGTATTCTGGACTGGCAGAAGCAGCAGAACCAGGCTGAGGTTGCGTTCTCACCAGCCAGGGTTCTGCTACAGGATTTTACGTGAGTAATCGACTAGGGCTGCAAAATTTGAAAAAAACAAATTGATTTTTTTCCCCTGAAATCGGTTTTATTTAGATTAACAGCCCTATCTTCATTCGCATGCTAACTGGGCCTGTTCATAAGGTTGGATATGTCCTGATAGCTCTATTGTATTCACAGGGGAATTCCTGCTATGGTGGATCTGGCAGCCATGAGAGATGCTTTAGCTAAACAGGGGGTCGATCCGAACCTGGTGAACCCCAGATGCCCCACAGACCTCATTGTAGATCATTCTCTGCAGATTGACTACAGCAAATGGTGAGAGTGAACGCAAAGGCTTAAGGACAGATTAAGGCAGTATTTATGTTTTAAAACCCAATAATTACAGCATTAACATAAACAATGATTACGGCCAGAATTCCTAACGTACACAGTAATTAGGGTGATAATGTATTGTGCTACTGTTTTTGTGAAAACAATCTATTTTTATGAGCTTAACCAGGCACGATGCGACATGTTGTCACCATCAAGCAACAAAACTGCTAACAAGCATTTGCCTGATTTCTCAGTGCCATCCAGGGCCCTCCAAGCCCCATGGATGAGAGTCATGGTGCCACCGTCAGATCTCCTGCCTGCCAACCATCTCCACGAGGGAGCAGCAGCAGCAGCGGCAGTCACTGTGCGGGTCAACGACCAGGTCATCGGGGCGGCTGCAGTAAAGCTTCCTGTTCCGACGCCCCCAGTGGCAGAAGCGCAGCTGTACAGATAGAGAATACACCCCTCCTGTGCCCCTTCCACCTGCAGCCCGTGTCAGAGTACGTCTACACCTCACACACACACTAACACATGCTCTCACATTAATCTGTCTGCATTCTCTGATGCCTTGATGTCTGTCTGACACACACAGGCCTGAAACGATGATCAGAAACCAAGAGATGGAGCTAATCAGAAACAAAGAGAGGCTGCAGTTCTTTAAGGTGAGTTTTCAGAACTTTCTATGATTTCTATTTACATGAAAACAACATAAAACGCCATTCACATCACATTGAAGTTATGAAACAAACTTTTAAACAGTACTTAAGTCTTGTTTTTTCACAATTCTCTCCTCCAGTGGTGTTCAAAAGCCTTTAAAAACATCAACGTGGTTCCGCCAGACATCAACACAGTGCATCAGTTGAATCTAGAGTACCTGTGTCAGGTGGTACAGGAAGGGGAGGGGTTTATTTATCCTGACAGTGTGGTGGGAACGGACTCCCACACCACCATGATCAACGGCCTCGGGATCCTAGGCTGGGGTGAGCATGATGTCAGGTATTGTGTTATGTTTGTGCAATCTTCTGTCTTGTTTATCTCACAATGTCTCTCTCATGCTCTCTCTCAGGAGTTGGAGGTATTGAATCGGAGGCGGTCATGTTAGGTCAGCCAGTGTCTTTGACTCTGCCACAGGTCATCGGCTGTAAACTCGTGGGGACCATCAATCCTCTTGCCACGTCCATTGATATCGTACTTGGCATTACTAAGGTACAGCGAGGTCCTTGTTTTCTTAATGTATGACATGCGGATCAGTGAATTTGCAAATCTTAATGACGTTTCATGCACTGATCTGATCTTTGTGTTTCAGCATCTGCGTCAGGCAGGAATCGGCGGGAAGTTTGTGGAGTTCTTTGGGCCTGGTGTACAGCAGCTCTCAGCTTCCGATCGGACCACTATTGCTAACATGTGCCCCGAGTACAACGCCACCGTGAGCTTCTTTCCTGTGGATGACATCACCCTTCAGCACTTTAAACACACCAGTACGGACCATACTGTGTACTTTAGATTATGAAGTTTCAAGTGTTTGTAAGGATGTAACTTGATGCAGAAATGTTTTTCTTATCAGTTTGCAGTGAGGAGAAGCTTGTTGTTTTAGAAGACTATCTGAAGTCTATCAAACTCTTCAGAAGCTACGGCGACCAATCAGAAGAGCCACAGTATTCAGAGGTTGGTTCAATTAGATTTAATGAGCATTTTGAGAAGTAAACAGGTTGTTTTTGCTACTCTACCTTTTATGTGTCTTTATACACAACCGTTTAAGAGTTTGGGGTGTTTTGAAAAGTCTCTTATGTTCAACAAGTTTGCATTTATTTGATTAAAATTAAGGGGAATAAAAGTAAAAAATATTATTACAATTTAAGATGTTTTCAATGTATTTTAAAATAATTTATTCCTGTGATTCAAAGTTGAATTTTCAGCATCATTACTTTGTCTTCATGATCCTCCAGAAATCATTCTAATATGCTGATTTGCTGCTCAAGAAACAATTCTTATTATTATCAATGTTGAAAACAGTTGAGCAGTTAAAATTTCCGTGAAAACAGTAATAATTTTTTTTCAAGATTCTTTGATAAGCAAAGTTCAAAAAAAGCATTTGAAAATGTTTTGAATGTAGTGTAAATCACTGACTAACCTTCACATTTGAAATGAGTAACCAGAAAAGCAAAAAAAAAAAAAGTAAGAATTTGCCCCCAAGTCATGTGATGCGGTTGGTGTCATAGGTCATCGAGATGAACCTGAGCTCAATTGTGCCTCATGTCAGTGGACCCAAACGGCCACAGGACAGAGTTGCTGTGACTTGCATGAAGGAAGACTTTATCAACTGCCTGAATGAGAAGGTGAACATTAAATTGAAGAAAATATTCCTACCAACTTGGTGGCAAAGTACCTTTGACATAACTAATACCTGTATATGTTTTTTGTGCTTTGTATGAATGTGAAGGTGGGTTTTAAGGGCTTCCACATATCCAAAGAGAAGCAGGCAACTCGGGTCCCGTTCCTGCACGAGGGGGCCGAGTACAACCTGGCGCATGGATCTGTCGTCATCGCTGCTGTCATCAGCTGCACCAATAACTGCAACCCGTCCGTCATGCTGGCCGCAGGTCAAATGTCATCTCACCTCTAGATCTGATATGAGCTGTTTGCACAGTGTTTAGTGCATCTCACATGTATGTCTGATTTGTTCAGGTCTACTTGCGAAGAAAGCCGTCGAGGCTGGTCTGATGGTAAAACCGTATATCAGGACCAGTCTGGTGCCTGGCAGTGGAACGGTCACACATTATCTGAACACCAGTGGAGTCCTGCCCTACCTCAGGAAACTTGGGTACACACTCCATACACACCATATATACGCATACTCACTCACACATAGCAAGGTTATTGTTAACATAAGCTATCATTAAAATGAAAACTCTACTAAAGTGATATAACATTATAATATGTATATAATAAGATGTATATAATGGAAAAATGTATATTTTGAACATCACTAGTATTCATTGTTGTAATTTTAAATATATATTTTATTTAGAAATATTTAATACATTTTATTAATTAGCTTTTTATAGTTTTTTTTTATTTGTGCTTTTGTGTTCTACTTCTATAATAAATATAAATCATATTAATTTATTTCTGTTATTAATATGTAACAATAACTTTTCCTATTAATATAAGATATTTTCTATTATTATTATTCGTGTAACTATTTTAACCTTTTTTTTATTATTTAAAACACACAAAAATTAAATATGTATAAATATTATAATTTAAAAATAAAAAACGGTAAGTATTACAATAAGTATAAAAACAATAAGTTTTAGTGAAATGTTCAAAATGCCATATATGTACACCCTCATAGGTTATCATTAATGAAAGCTATCACTAAATAAAGAAATATTAAATGTTTAATAAAAATATTTAATAATGTAATATATTTAAATAATAAATATTTTATTTCTTTCTCCTAAAAATAAAAAAATAAGAAAACGAAATGCATTTAACAAAAAAAAAAACATTTTTTTAAATAATAGATTATTTACAAAAAATAATGGCATTTTCAAAATTATATTAGTTTTGTTATACATAAACACATTCACAGTTGACTATATAAGCATGCCTTTTGATGATGTGTTTTCAGGTTCGAGGTGGTGGGTTATGGATGTGCCACTTGTGTGGGCAATACAGCACCTTTACCAGAGAGTGTGGTGGACGCCATTAAACAGGTGAGACAGTTTAATCTCCCATTTCTGTCTCACTCCCTCTCTCTCTGATCTGCTATGTATTAATCTGTCTGCTTGTGTGCAGGGTGATTTGGTGGCGTGTGGCGTGCTGTCAGGAAACAGGCATTTAGAGGGACGCCTGTGTGACTGCGTTCGGGCGAATTATTTGGCTTCACCTCCATTGGTGGTGGCGTATGCGATCGCAGGTACAGTCAGCATCAACCTGGAGACAGAACCGCTGGGGGTAAACTCAGAGGGGAAGGATGTGTATCTGCGGGATATCTGGCCATCCAAAGAAGAGGTGAACCACACGGAAGAGAACATCGTCATCGCCTCCATGTTCAAAGAGCTGAGGAGCCGAATGGAGGTGCGAGGATTATCATAGCACATTTTCCCCACAAAATATAACAGTATGATTCATTTGAATTGATTGATTCACTGCATTAGTTGACTCATTAGAATTGTCTGTTAATACTGGCTGATTTGTGTGATTGTCTGCAGAAAGGAAGTACGTTCTGGAACAGTTTAGAGTCTGCCGAATCTGCCCTCTTCCCGTGGGATCCCAAATCCACTTACATTCGATGTCCGTCCTTCTTCAGCAAACTGGTGAGTGTCATTCAATATTATTTATATATTATAGTATTTTTTTTTATATGTTGAATTAACTTCTATTTTTATATTTTCAGTTTTCATTATAATTTGTCATTTTTAATGCAATTTTGTAAATGTTATTAGTTTTAATTTTGTTAATTCTATTTAGCGTAATTTTTAGTAAAGTTTACGTTTTAGTCATTTTAATTACTTTTGTCATTTTTTGTTCGTTTTTGTTTGTTGTAATTTTTATGCATTTTTAAATATTTCTATTTAGCTTTAACTTTTTTCAATTGTAGTTTCTGTAATTTTAGTATTCTGTAATTCAGCTTTATTTCAATTAATGAAAGTGATTTGTAATAGTTTTAGTTAACAGTAACTACACTAGTGTTATTCAGATGCATCACGTTCACAGTATTTTGACACTAACATATGGCCCGTTTCTCTTCGTCTCAGTCTAAAGAGGTGTGCACTCCTCAGTCCATTGAGGGTGCATACCCGCTTCTCTTTCTGGGTGATAAAGTAACAACCGATCACATTTCTCCAGCGGGAAGCATCGCAAGAGTCAGCGCTGCTGCCAAATACCTGCAGAGCAAACGGTGAGATGATCTGTGTAGGGGTTTTTGCACTGTTTCTTCTCAGTATGTTAATATATTGGTCCTTAAAGTCATTTATTATAATTTACATTACGTTTTTGCAGTAAAAATGCTTTTTCATTAATATGTTTAGGATAAAGATGATTAGAAACTAAGTTCAGTTCCTATATACATGTGACTCAGTTTGACCCCTCGTGAGTTCAATTCCTACGGCGCACGGAGAGGAAACGATGCTGTAATGACTCGAGGAACATTTGCCAGCATAAAGCTTCAAAACCGCCTCATCGGGAAGACCGGACCCAAAACACTGCACATTCCATCAGGACAGACGGTTAGTGACCAGACTAAACCAGTTTGAACACGATTCCTTCTGACTCTGAGCTCATGGTTTGATGTATGTTTTCCCATCACAGCTTGATGTGTTTGAAGCTGCTGAACGCTATCAGAGAGATGGAGTTCCTCTCATCATCCTGGCAGGAAAAGAGTACGGCTCTGGCAGCTCACGTGACTGGGCCGCCAAAGGACCTTATTTATTGGTACTGGTCCCATAATCCTTTTCCTGAGGAACCACTTTTGTGCTACACAATTTGCTGTGATTAATTCAAAGGAAACACTTAACATACAGACTGTCTTAACTGTGTTATATAGGGGGTCCGTGCGGTGATAGCAGAGAGCTTTGAGAAGATTCATAGGAATCATTTGGTAGGGATGGGAATCGCTCCGCTGCAGTTCCTCCCAGGACAGAATGCCGACTCACTGGAGCTGTGTGGAAAAGAGCGATTCACCATCAACATCCCACAGGAGCTCATACCCAGACAACAGCTCATAGTACAGGTAGTGCGACTCACAATGGATAACACATTAATTCACTTCAGCATTTCTTTTGAGAGGTGCTCGCAAGGGGCACACAGTAACAGCGCAACCAGTGTAGTGTGATTGACAAACAAATGACTCTTATGAACTGGTTCTTTTTTAATTAATCATAAATGGATATCAAAGATTCTTTGATAAGCAAAGTTCAAAAAAAGCATTTGAAAATGTTTTGAATGTAGTGTAAATCACTGACTAACCTTCACATTTGAAATGAGTAACCAGAAAAGCAAAAAAAAAAAAAGTAAGAATTTGCCCCCAAGTCATGTGATGCGGTTGGTGTCATAGGTCATCGAGATGAACCTGAGCTCAATTGTGCCTCATGTCAGTGGACCCAAACGGCCACAGGACAGAGTTGCTGTGACTTGCATGAAGGAAGACTTTATCAACTGCCTGAATGAGAAGGTGAACATTAAATTGAAGAAAATATTCCTACCAACTTGGTGGCAAAGTACCTTTGACATAACTAATACCTGTATATGTTTTTTGTGCTTTGTATGAATGTGAAGGTGGGTTTTAAGGGCTTCCACATATCCAAAGAGAAGCAGGCAACTCGGGTCCCGTTCCTGCACGAGGGGGCCGAGTACAACCTGGCGCATGGATCTGTCGTCATCGCTGCTGTCATCAGCTGCACCAATAACTGCAACCCGTCCGTCATGCTGGCCGCAGGTCAAATGTCATCTCACCTCTAGATCTGATATGAGCTGTTTGCACAGTGTTTAGTGCATCTCACATGTATGTCTGATTTGTTCAGGTCTACTTGCGAAGAAAGCCGTCGAGGCTGGTCTGATGGTAAAACCGTATATCAGGACCAGTCTGGTGCCTGGCAGTGGAACGGTCACACATTATCTGAACACCAGTGGAGTCCTGCCCTACCTCAGGAAACTTGGGTACACACTCCATACACACCATATATACGCATACTCACTCACACATAGCAAGGTTATTGTTAACATAAGCTATCATTAAAATGAAAACTCTACTAAAGTGATATAACATTATAATATGTATATAATAAGATGTATATAATGGAAAAATGTATATTTTGAACATCACTAGTATTCATTGTTGTAATTTTAAATATATATTTTATTTAGAAATATTTAATACATTTTATTAATTAGCTTTTTATAGTTTTTTTTTATTTGTGCTTTTGTGTTCTACTTCTATAATAAATATAAATCATATTAATTTATTTCTGTTATTAATATGTAACAATAACTTTTCCTATTAATATAAGATATTTTCTATTATTATTATTCGTGTAACTATTTTAACCTTTTTTTTATTATTTAAAACACACAAAAATTAAATATGTATAAATATTATAATTTAAAAATAAAAAACGGTAAGTATTACAATAAGTATAAAAACAATAAGTTTTAGTGAAATGTTCAAAATGCCATATATGTACACCCTCATAGGTTATCATTAATGAAAGCTATCACTAAATAAAGAAATATTAAATGTTTAATAAAAATATTTAATAATGTAATATATTTAAATAATAAATATTTTATTTCTTTCTCCTAAAAATAAAAAAATAAGAAAACGAAATGCATTTAACAAAAAAAAAAACATTTTTTTAAATAATAGATTATTTACAAAAAATAATGGCATTTTCAAAATTATATTAGTTTTGTTATACATAAACACATTCACAGTTGACTATATAAGCATGCCTTTTGATGATGTGTTTTCAGGTTCGAGGTGGTGGGTTATGGATGTGCCACTTGTGTGGGCAATACAGCACCTTTACCTGAGAGTGTGGTGGACGCCATTAAACAGGTGAGACAGTTTAATCTTATTTCTGTCTCACTTCCTCTCTCTGATCTGCTGTGTATTAATCTGTCTGCTTGTGTGCAGGGTGATTTGGTGGCTTGTGGCGTGCTGTCTGGAAACAGGCATTTAGAAGGACGCCTGTGTGACTGCGTTCGGGCGAATTATTTGGCTTCACCTCCATTGGTGGTGGCGTATGCGATCGCAGGTACAGTCAGCATCAACCTGGAGACAGAACCGCTGGGGGTAAACTCAGAGGGGAAGGATGTGTATCTGCGGGATATCTGGCCATCCAAAGAAGAGGTGAACCACACGGAAGAGAACATCGTCATCGCCTCCATGTTCAAAGAGCTGAGGAGCCGAATGGAGGTGCGAGGATTATCATAGCACATTTTCCCCACAAAATATAACAGTATGATTCATTTGAATTGATTGATTCACTGCATTAGTTGACTCATTAGAATTGTCTGTTAATACTGGCTGATTTGTGTGATTGTCTGCAGAAAGGAAGTACGTTCTGGAACAGTTTAGAGTCTGCCGAATCTGCCCTCTTCCCGTGGGATCCCAAATCCACTTACATTCGATGTCCGTCCTTCTTCAGCAAACTGGTGAGTGTCATTCAATATTATTTATATATTATAGTATTTTTTTTTATATGTTGAATTAACTTCTATTTTTATATTTTCAGTTTTCATTATAATTTGTCATTTTTAATGCAATTTTGTAAATGTTATTAGTTTTAATTTTGTTAATTCTATTTAGCGTAATTTTTAGTAAAGTTTACGTTTTAGTCATTTTAATTACTTTTGTCATTTTTTGTTCGTTTTTGTTTGTTGTAATTTTTATGCATTTTTAAATATTTCTATTTAGCTTTAACTTTTTTCAATTGTAGTTTCTGTAATTTTAGTATTCTGTAATTCAGCTTTATTTCAATTAATGAAAGTGATTTGTAATAGTTTTAGTTAACAGTAACTACACTAGTGTTATTCAGATGCATCACGTTCACAGTATTTTGACACTAACATATGGCCCGTTTCTCTTCGTCTCAGTCTAAAGAGGTGTGCACTCCTCAGTCCATTGAGGGTGCATACCCGCTTCTCTTTCTGGGTGATAAAGTAACAACCGATCACATTTCTCCAGCGGGAAGCATCGCAAGAGTCAGCGCTGCTGCCAAATACCTGCAGAGCAAACGGTGAGATGATCTGTGTAGGGGTTTTTGCACTGTTTCTTCTCAGTATGTTAATATATTGGTCCTTAAAGTCATTTATTATAATTTACATTACGTTTTTGCAGTAAAAATGCTTTTTCATTAATATGTTTAGGATAAAGATGATTAGAAACTAAGTTCAGTTCCTATATACATGTGACTCAGTTTGACCCCTCGTGAGTTCAATTCCTACGGCGCACGGAGAGGAAACGATGCTGTAATGACTCGAGGAACATTTGCCAGCATAAAGCTTCAAAACCGCCTCATCGGGAAGACCGGACCCAAAACACTGCACATTCCATCAGGACAGACGGTTAGTGACCAGACTAAACCAGTTTGAACACGATTCCTTCTGACTCTGAGCTCATGGTTTGATGTATGTTTTCCCATCACAGCTTGATGTGTTTGAAGCTGCTGAACGCTATCAGAGAGATGGAGTTCCTCTCATCATCCTGGCAGGAAAAGAGTACGGCTCTGGCAGCTCACGTGACTGGGCCGCCAAAGGACCTTATTTATTGGTACTGGTCCCATAATCCTTTTCCTGAGGAACCACTTTTGTGCTACACAATTTGCTGTGATTAATTCAAAGGAAACACTTAACATACAGACTGTCTTAACTGTGTTATATAGGGGGTCCGTGCGGTGATAGCAGAGAGCTTTGAGAAGATTCATAGGAATCATTTGGTAGGGATGGGAATCGCTCCGCTGCAGTTCCTCCCAGGACAGAATGCCGACTCACTGGAGCTGTGTGGAAAAGAGCGATTCACCATCAACATCCCACAGGAGCTCATACCCAGACAACAGCTCATAGTACAGGTAGTGCGACTCACAATGGATAACACATTAATTCACTTCAGCATTTCTTTTGAGAGGTGCTCGCAAGGGGCGCACAGTAACAGCGCAACCAGTGTAGTGTGATTGACAAACAAATGACTCTTATGAACTGGTTCTTTTTTAATTAATCATAAATGGATATCATAGCCACTGTAGTCTGATTCACAAAAAAATTGCTCTGATTAACTTTTTTTAGTGAACTAATACACAGCACAATCAGTATAGCCTGTTTTACAAACAAATCATTCTTATGAACCGGTTCTTTGTAGTGAATCAAAAACATTCAGAATAGCCAGTGTAGTCCAGTTCACAAACAGGTGACTCTTATGAAACTTTTTTTTTTTTATGAATTCAAAAACATACAATGCAGCAAATGTAGTCTGATACACAGTCAAATGACACTTACGAACCAGTTCTTTTTAGTGAATTAAAAAAACAGCACAATCAGTGTACTCTGATTTACAAACAAATGACTCTTTTCAACTGATTATTTGTAGTAAATCAAAAACACAGCACAACCAGTGTAGTCTGATTTAAAAAAAAACACATCTTTTGATAGTTATTTTTTTTGTAGTGAATCAAAACATACAGCACAATTAGTGTTGTCCAAATCATGACTCATGAACCAGTTCTTTGTAGTTAATCAAAACCAAATGGCACAGTCAGTGTAGTCCAAATCACAAACAAATGATGCTGATGAACCAGTTCTTTGTTGTGAATCGGAAACAGCAAAAGTTTAGGTTGATTCACAAACAAAATACTCTTTTGAACTGGTCGTTTAAACGAATCATTCAACAAGACTCAATAACTAATCTGTTAGATAAATAGCAATGGAACTACATATTTTGTGACCTGCCATTATTAAAATTAATATATAGACGTTCAAAGTTTCCCATATAATTTATAGTAATAGCGAAGAAAGAATTTCTTTTTGCAAGAATATCTTTTCTGCTATTACATTATTAAATTGTTACCAAAATAGAGAGCTTGTGAATCTAAATTTGTATCCATGCCCAGTCCTACTCTTAATTAAACTGCAGTTTGCTTTTACAAGCATATTTTTGTCCATGCAACATCTAATGTTCATGTCTGCCTTTGTTTCCAGACGAGCACAGGGAAGAGTTTCAGTGTCATGGCTCTTTTCGAGAACGACATGGATGTGGCGTTTTTCAGACACGGAGGCATCCTGAAGTATGTAGCTCGTTCTCTGCTGCCGTAGCACATCAGACTCATAGCCGCCGAGATGCCCATGGACCTCTGATCAGAACAGCGCCCCCCAGAGGCCTTACGAACTCTGAAGGCTGTGCCTCTTGTTTGCGAATCCTCCTGTCCCGGAGGACGTCATTATTTTGCACTTACAACAAATGTCCAACATTTCTCTCCAAATCATTCTCTCCACACCTAGACGCGACTCGGCGTGTATTTTCACAGTCTGGTTGTGGAGCATGAACTTCGGTAGGTTTGATTTGGGCGTTTTGTATTGCAGTGCCTGCAATGTGTGTCAAAAACTGTTCTTCTGAACTGAGCTTTTCAGTCCATGTGAAAGTATTCGGTGCTGGACGTGAAGACTGCACGACGACCTCACAGCCAACGGAGGCTTTGCTCTTCTTTCATGGTGCTGATTTTGACACGGCCAATTTGATTGAGCGAAAGTGTCCACACATTCAAAGCTTTCCAGCACACTGTTGTTTCTTCATTTTACCAGCTCTCGTTTCTGTATGCACGTCCACATATTCCCGTCACGATAAAAAAGCACTCTTCTATTTGATCCGATCCAGTAGAATATTGATTTATTTATTATGATCGTCCATTTAGTGTCTTCTGTCACTGGGAATATGAGCGACAGTGACTAAGTAAGTTCAACCATAAACATAATATATTAATCTGAGCTCACATTAGAGAGTGAACGATGGCTGGTTTTGGTACTATCGGTGCTCTTTGCCTTGTTGCAATGTTTGGCTTCAGTTTTTGTGTTCTGTATGTGAAGACAGTATGCAAATCCTCAGCACAGGGGTGAACGATGCAGTAGAAATGAAAAATCATCATTCTTTTCTTGGATTATGCTGTTATTGTAAATACTTTTTAATAAATAATGTGATCAGCATGCTGAGTTAGTCTTTTCTGTATTTATAATAACATAGGCTGTCATACAGCACAATCAGTGTAGTCCAAATAACAAACGACTCTTGTGAACCTGTTATTTTTAAGTTAATCAAAAACATACAGCACAATCAGTGTATTCCAAATCACAAACGAGTGACTCTTCTTTGAACCAGTTCTTTGTAGTGAATCAAAATATGATAGAACTTTTTATTACATTCGATACTCAATTGTAAAATTTGATTTAATTATCTGAAATATTTTAATATGCATTTTAGAATTTATTTTTGGTTTAAAATATGCTCTGAAATATTCATAGTTTGTACATTTATGATCAAATGTATGGTCATGTAGCTTCCCTTACACTGGGGGCGCTGTATAACTGAACGAGTCATTTCTGTAGGATGTAGACGAGCATATTCAGTCTAGCTCGCCCACTCTAATCAGCACAAGGCACCTGGAAGCAGACAGTAGTCTGATTCAGAAACAAATGACTTTCATGAACCTATTTTTTCTAGTGAATTAAAAACGTACAGCGCAACCACTGTAGTCTGGTTTCCCAAATACGGGACTTTTTAATTCAAATTTTTACTTAATTGAGGGATTTTCCTGTTATACAATAATTCTATACATAAAAGGCATTTACACATTTTGGGACAGTAGTGCAGATTTAGTGCAATTAGTGCTTGTTACAAGTTATAGTTTTTAGTTGTTTAATAACATAAAAAGCTTAACTGCAAGCACTACCGCTAACTAAAGAAAGGGAACCAATCACAGAGCTTCACGTAACACACGTGACAGACCATCGAAGTGAATCCAGAGTGGACGCGCTTCTCGCTGCAGTGAGATTCTTTAGCGGAGTCGCAGCCGCAACAGTGAACAGGCAGCGCGAGCACAGGCTTTAGGTATGAAAATAATAATACTTTACTATATTTTACACACTATATATGATGCCCATCACAAAGTAAAGCCTTCTGTGCGTGTGCGAAAAGCCGAACTGATGTAAATTTAATTGAGCGTAGGATACATTTTAAATTAAATGAAAAGTTGCTGCTTCATGCTGTTATGCAGGTGCTAATGCTAAAGCTAAAACATTCATACAGGAGAAACTGAAAGCAGCTTTAAAATTCACATTTATGCTTCAGTCTCTTATTATATTCATTTTTAAGATTGTAAAACCACTGTATCTGGTAAGTTAGATGTGTTTATAGACGTGTTTGGGTTTTCTGTTTCATTTTGTTAACGTTACTCATTGAGTGTCGTAAGTTTCTGACAGCAGAAGCACAAATCAACAAATTATTAAATGTAATAATTGTTAATAATGTATGTGCAATTTGTTACCGATCAATTAAGCATTTTTTTTCCTCCTGTTTGCAGGAGTCGTTTTATTTAAGGGCATAATGGTAAGAGCTGCATTATTAGTGGATGTTCTTCATCTATTTTTAATGCAGTTTATCTAATTCATAATAAGATCTTATCACAATGATTCACATTTTGTTTTTGTTTTATTTAACAGTCTCGGAGATATGACTCAAGAACGACTATTTTCTCACCAGAGGGTGAGAGCCCCCATATCTACACTCTTATTATTTTTATTGTGTGGTATTAATCTAAATGTTGAGTTCTTGTCATTTGTAAATGGTCTCAGTGTGTGTGTGTGTGTGTTGTTGGCAGGCCGTCTGTATCAGGTAGAATATGCCATGGAGGCCATCGGCCACGCTGGCACCTGTCTGGGCATCCTGGCCAATGACGGCGTGCTGCTGGCGGCAGAGAGGAGGAACATCCACAAACTTCTGGATGAGGTGTTCTTCTCTGAGAAGATTTACAAACTCAACGAGTGAGTGTTTGCCGTATGGAATTCAATAAATTTGGGTTCAAATAATTTATGTGGCCTTAAAATCAGGATTTTAAATTCTTAAACTCTCAGGATTTGATAATTATGGATTTTAAGGTTTCCCAAGAGGAGTTGAGGTTCTAATATATAGAAGGAATTGTATTGATATTCAATATTAAAAAAAACTTTAATATTTATAATTTAAAAAAATCTAAATATTTGTGGATTTTGTGCACTATTATAGGGCTTATTCATATTTAGATTTTTGGTTTGAATTCTTCCAGTTAATTTTAATTTTAGTTTAAGTTGTAGTACTTTCTTTTTTCCCCCCCTTTTCCCAAGAGGAGTTGAGGTTCTAATATATGGAAGGAATTGTATTGATATTCAATATTAAAAAAAACTTTAATTAATATTTATAATTTAAAAAAATCTAAATATTTGTGGATTTTGTGCACTATTATAGGGCTTATTCATATTTAGATTTTTGGCTTGAATTCTTCCAGTTCATTTTAATTTTAGTTTAAGTTGTAGTACTTTCTTTTTTCCCCCCCTTTTTTTTTTTAATGCCGTTGATTTATTGCATTAATGCTTATATTTAGAATTAATATTTAATAAAATTTCAGTTCTTGAGAAATCTCTATTAAATTAGCCTTTATTTAATTTTTTTTACATTTTATTCAAAAAAAATTCCTGAAGTTTTAATAATTTCTTATGTGCATTTTGGCCTTTTTTTAAGATATCAACATTATTTAGTTCTGATATGGGAGGAGTTGTATTAATATAATTTTTTTAAGAGAGAATTATTATTTAGCTTTGATATGGAAGGAATTGCATTAATATTTAAAATATAAAATGTTTTTCAGTTTTTTTATCTAATTATATTCTATTTCATGTCAGCTTTATTTCAGCTACTGAAAATGATTTTTAATAGTTTAGTTATAGTTTATAATAACGGCACTGGTGTGTGGTGATTCTGTAACGCAGAGACATGGCATGCAGTGTAGCGGGAATTACGTCAGATGCCAACGTCCTCACAAACGAGCTGAGGCTCATCGCACAGAGGTGAGTGAAGCGTCACTTTGACTCCTGCTAAAGGCTGCATTGTGTTGTTCTAAGACAAAATTGGTTTATTATACATAATATGAGAGTCTCAGGATTGATGTAGTGTGTGATGATGTGCATGCAGGTACCTGCTGCAGTATCAGGAGCCTATTCCCTGTGAGCAGCTGGTTACTGCCTTGTGTGACATCAAACAGGCTTACACACAGTTTGGAGGTACAACATACAAAAACATTTTAATTTATTTCTAACATGATCCTGGTGAAGTTTTGGGCTGTGGAATATAAACAGAATGTGTGTTTTGTCAGGTAAAAGGCCCTTTGGTGTGTCCCTGCTGTATATGATTCAATATTAAAAAAAACTTTAATTAATATTTATAATTTAAAAAAATCTAAATATTTGTGGATTTTGTGCACTATTATAGGGCTTATTCATATTTAGATTTTTGGTTTGAATTCTTCCAGTTAATTTTAATTTTAGTTTAAGTTGTAGTACTTTCTTTTTTCCCCCCCTTTTTTTTTTAATGCCGTTGATTTATTGCATTAATGCTTATATTTAGAATTAATATTTAATAAAATTTCAGTTCTTGAGAAATCTCTATTAAATTAGCCTTTATTTAATTTTTTTTACATTTTATTCAAAAAAAATTCCTGAAGTTTTAATAATTTCTTATGTGCATTTTGGCCTTTTTTTAAGATATCAACATTATTTAGTTCTGATATGGGAGGAGTTGTATTAATATAATTTTTTTAAGAGAGAATTATTATTTAGCTTTGATATGGAAGGAATTGCATTAATATTTAAAATATAAAATGTTTTTCAGTTTTTTTATCTAATTATATTCTATTTCATGTCAGCTTTATTTCAGCTACTGAAAATGATTTTTAATAGTTTAGTTATAGTTTATAATAACGGCACTGGTGTGTGGTGATTCTGTAACGCAGAGACATGGCATGCAGTGTAGCGGGAATTACGTCAGATGCCAACGTCCTCACAAACGAGCTGAGGCTCATCGCACAGAGGTGAGTGAAGCGTCACTTTGACTCCTGCTAAAGGCTGCATTGTGTTGTTCTAAGACAAAATTGGTTTATTATACATAATATGAGAGTCTCAGGATTGATGTAGTGTGTGATGATGTGCATGCAGGTACCTGCTGCAGTATCAGGAGCCTATTCCCTGTGAGCAGCTGGTTACTGCCTTGTGTGACATCAAACAGGCTTACACACAGTTTGGAGGTACAACATACAAAAACATTTTAATTTATTTCTAACATGATCCTGGTGAAGTTTTGGGCTGTGGAATATAAACAGAATGTGTGTTTTGTCAGGTAAAAGGCCCTTTGGTGTGTCTCTGCTGTATATGGGATGGGACAAACACTACGGCTTCCAGCTCTATCAGAGTGACCCCAGCGGAAACTATGGAGGCTGGAAAGCCACGTGCATCGGCAACAACAGCGCAGTGAGTGAAACGCACACAAACGTTATTCTGAACGCTTCAATTGTCTTATTTGAAACTGTCCAACTAGTGCTAGAAAGTCCAATTTATTTTGGACTGTTCATTTGAACCAAATCAGTTCATATTAATTATTTGGCTTAATGAATCTTTAGCTTTGATATGGAAGGAATTGCATTAATATTTAAAATATAAAATGTTTTTCAGTTTTTTTATCTAATTATATTCTATTTCATGTCAGCTTTATTTCAGCTACTGAAAATGATTTTTAATAGTTTAGTTATAGTTTATAATAACGGCACTGGTGTGTGGTGATTCTGTAACGCAGAGACATGGCATGCAGTGTAGCGGGAATTACGTCAGATGCCAACGTCCTCACAAACGAGCTGAGGCTCATCGCACAGAGGTGAGTGAAGCGTCACTTTGACTCCTGCTAAAGGCTGCATTGTGTTGTTCTAAGACAAAATTGGTTTATTATACATAATATGAGAGTCTCAGGATTGATGTAGTGTGTGATGATGTGCATGCAGGTACCTGCTGCAGTATCAGGAGCCTATTCCCTGTGAGCAGCTGGTTACTGCCTTGTGTGACATCAAACAGGCTTACACACAGTTTGGAGGTACAACATACAAAAACATTTTAATTTATTTCTAACATGATCCTGGTGAAGTTTTGGGCTGTGGAATATAAACAGAATGTGTGTTTTGTCAGGTAAAAGGCCCTTTGGTGTGTCTCTGCTGTATATGGGATGGGACAAACACTACGGCTTCCAGCTCTATCAGAGTGACCCCAGCGGAAACTATGGAGGCTGGAAAGCCACGTGCATCGGCAACAACAGCGCAGTGAGTGAAACGCACACAAACGTTATTCTGAACGCTTCATTGTCTTATTTGAAACTGTCCAACTAGTGCTAGAAAGTCCAATTTATTTTGGACTGTTCATTTGAACCAAATCAGTTCATATGAATTATTTGGCTTAATGAATCAGTTTAAAAAATAGAAAAATACTAGGCTGACAGTAAAAACGAATTTTCCTGTCCTGTCAGCCATACACACAAAAGCAGCAATTAAAGCTGCCTTACAACTGTGCATGCAAGTATTTGATATGAGTCATATTTAAGAACGTGTCTAGAGACTAAGACCTGAAGTGGGTCAGAAAAGGTAAAGAGTTGTGTGAAAATACATTGCGTGTCAGATCTGCGTCATGTTCAGCTCTTAAAGAAACAGCAGCCAAAATAAGCTAATAACCAGCTGCTGTGATGTCTGTTCATCAAAGAACAAAAGAAAAGAGGAAATCAATAACTTTTGTAGCTTTAAGGATTCGTTTATATTTAATTTAGAATTTAGTGTTTGATAAGTTTATTCAATTTCTGTATATTTCCTACTTGCTGAAGGGCACATGTAGCTAAATATGACATTTATTATAATGGGTTTATGTGAAGATTGTTTCAAGTTCGCTTAAATTAGAAGTGGTTATTTTTTTTAAACTCTTAATAAATGTTCAAATTGATAGCGCTCAATTATACTGTAATGTTGAATGGTTATAGTCAATGGTTAAATATTAGGGAAAAAAACAATTTCATAGAGACATCAGTAGTATTGGTATCAGTGATACTTGCCTTCAGTCATAAAAAAGATGCCATTAAACAAATATAAAAAATATACTGTCTTTGTTGCTTCTACGTTAATTTGAAGATTGATTGTGAAATTATTGCAATTAATCACGATTAATTTCAGAAAAAATGTGTGATTTAATTAGTAAATTTTTTTTATCGATTGACAGCACTATTTAAAATCTATCAGATTTTTCTCTCAAAAATCAACACAGAATGTGCAAGAGTTATTACTTCAAAGTATTCCCAGATGTCCTCACAAAGCATTTTACATGTTACGTATTACTGCTTTTTAGCATGTAGATTGTCATATCACTCTTTTGTTTGTCAAACTGTGAGGTTGCATGTTGGAATTCAAGTTTTCTCTTAAAGTTGAGTGATTTTTTTCATGCTTATTAAAAAAAGAACCTCTTAAAAAAAAAAAAAAAAAGATGACCAATCATCATGACGTCTACTAGTGCACTGTAATAATATCATGATTCGGCCAGTAGATGGCGACGAGACACCTGTCCTTAATTCAAGACTTCTGTTCTATTCTCTGACAAAAAAAAAGATCTCAAAACACCTCAGTTCAGAGACTTAAAAGTGTGTGTTTGTGTGTTTTAGGCTGCTGTGTCAATGCTGAAGCAGGACTATAAAGAGGGAGAGATGACTCTGTCGTCTGCCCTCGCTCTCGCCGTCAAAGTGCTGAACAAGACCATGGACGTCAGCAAGCTTTCAGCAGAGAAAGGTGTGTGTTTGGCAAGGCGGAGATGGAATAAATGTTTTAGCATGCAGACGAGGCAGATAGATCGAAGCAGTCTGGCGGAGAGCAGACTTCTGCATTATTAATGATCATGACACCATATACAGACCTACAGAGCTCTCAGCTTAATGCAGCTGATCATGTGCTGAATTGCAGTAACACACACACTGCAGTCAGAACGGTCATACAACAACAAACCCTTTTAAACAATAGACATTCTGTAAATTTAATGCATTTTAGGTTTCGATTGCAACCTTTTTTGCAGTTGCAACAAAAAAAAATAACACTTGACATGAAATCACAATTATCTGTTGAAAATGTTGAATTTTTCTAGTGCATTTGTGACTATATTCGATTTATTATAATATTATTTTTATATATTTAGACTATTTTACAAGCAGCTTTTTTATTTTCTTTACCTTAAAACTCAGAAAGATGTTGCATACTTGTTCACAGATGTTGAAGATGATGTTGTTTCAATAGATTAAGTATGAACAGTCTTTAAAATTTCAAATTTTATGGACAAACATCTAATTGTGTTCCCTTTTTCTGTCCATCTTCGTAGTGGAGATTGCCACACTGACACGAGAGAACGGCAAGACCAGAATCAAAGTCCTCAAGCAGAAGGAAGTGGAAGAGCTCATCAAGAAACACGAAGCAGAAGAGGCCAAAGCCGAGAAAGACAAGAAAGAGAAAGAACAGAAGGAGAAAGACAAATAACACATTTGCACTTGTTTTCTATTAAAATGCAAACGCCCGCTGGGATTCAAAGAGAGATTCATATTGCTCTGTCTGTCGATCTGTCATTTTCTTTATTAAACACAATACGAAAAGATAAACATGTCTAGTAGTTCTGTTTCTTATAATTGAATGCACATTCTGAGTGAGGAAAATCTAGAAGGCTCCTCACTTCATGCCCACAGCTGGTGGTTAGATGTTGAATAATAGCTAAAATGTAAAAGCATTCATCTGGAAATTTCTGCCTCTAATGTGAGTGTTGTGTAAACTAAGAGTTTTCAGGTTGGTGTGGGCTGAGACTGCATTTATGCTTTAACCAAAAAACTACTATGGTAACCATAAAATGCCATAGATACTAGCCCAGATAGCACACGTACATCTGCAAGATTTCTGTTAAAGATCGCTTCATCTGGAAATCTTAAAAGCTGTGTACAAACATCTGAGACGGCTTTAAGATGACAGTTTTACATGCATTCTAAATCATAAACATCTTAAAGACATTTTCTAAACATCTATTTGACATCTGATAGGAAACGTCCTATAGATGTATGGCAGATGAGCAAACACTAAAAAATACGTCTTGCAGATGTAAATGCAGACGTCAAATAGACATCTCTGTGCTATCAGGGAGTCAGTTTTAGAAAAATATAGGTCCTCATTCAAACAATGTAAAGCTATAGAATCTTTCCATTTATAATTTATAGGCCTTAAAGGAACACTCCACTATTTTTGAAAATAGGCTCATTTTCCAACTCCCCTAGAGTTAAACAGTTGAGTTTTACCGTTTTTGAATCCATTCAGCCGATCTCCGGGTCTGGCGGTAGCACTTTTAGCTGTAGCTTAGCATAGATCATTGAATCTGATTAGACCGTTAGCATCTCGCTCAAAAATGACCAAAGAGTTTCAATATTTTTCCTATTTAAAACTTGACTCTTCTGTAGTTACATCGTGTACTAAGACCGACAGAAAATGAAAAGTTGTGATTTTCTAGGCCGATATGGCTAGGAACTATACTCTCATTCCGGCGTAATAATCAAGGAACTTTGCTGCCGTACCATGGGTGCAGCAGGCGCAACGATATTACGCAGCGCCTGAAAATAGGCTAACTTCCACCAACATAACCAAGTTCCTAGCCAGCTTGCACAGGGAGCGTGCAACTAGGAAAAATATAGAAACTCTTTGGTCATTTTTGAGCGAGATGCTAACGGTCTAATCAGATTCAATGATCTATGCTAAGCTGCAGCTAAAAGTGCTACCGCCAGACCCGGAGATCGGCTGAATGGATTCAAAAACGGTAAAACTCAACTGTTTAACTCTAGGGGAGTTGGAAAATGAGCCTATTTTCAAAAATAGTGGCGTGTTACTTTAATAAGGTTAGACACCATATTGAATTTAACACATTTAGTGAAACTGTGGTTACTATACTATTTTGAATAAAGCACTATTGTAAATTGTAGCAAGATGCTCAAATAAATCCAAGAAAAACCATTTGTGTGATATATAAGAGTTAAGACTCTTAAATCAAAAGGTGAGTGTTTTGTGAAAGATTAACCAGATCTCTGACTGACTCGTGGCCTATTCTACGGGCTTTCGAAGAAGCGCGGGAAAATTCGGCACGTGTTGCATAAGCGCGCGAAAGGATTATGGTCTCAGAGATCAGACCTGAACACAACGACGAGCTCGAACAGTAACCCGGCAGCACAGAAATGTTAACGTGTTCCCGACTGAGAGAATGTAGGTCATTTTAATGGACGAGATTACTGTGATGTAACCCAGCACGGATCGTTGAGTGCATATGGCCTACAGGTCTGTTCGCAGTGACAGAAAGTTCTTCAGTTCAGTCTGTCAACGGGAGTCAGTCATTTCTGTATGAAGGTATCTCCAAAAGAAACTGATTTCACATAGTTTTTAATGGCGTCATGAAGTCATATCTAAAGAATCAATTCATCAATTCAATTTCAATTCAATTTATCTCTATTTCTTATTAACAGTACACAAAATGTGTACAATTTAAATTGTACTATCATTATTAGCAGCTAAATCTTAATTGTGAAATATATTCAATAGATTCTGTCATTGATTGGCTTTTAAACAAGACCAATTTTCTGTTTTTAATGTGAATGTCATTTGAGAGCTATGAATGATACTGTTTTAATAAATAATGACTTACAAGGACAATTTTTCAATAGAAGACCCAAAAGAGAGTAAGTACACGTTTATTAAGTTTTACTTTAGTCTAGTTGCAATAGTTTAGTCTTAAATTTCACTTTTCTGTCTGCACATTATTCAACATTCATAGCTTCATTGTATTTCTCTTTTCAGCTCATTTTTTGTTTTTTGTTACAGCTTTTATTTGTGAAAAAAAAAATGAAGTCGTGTCAAGTCATGAAGTTTTGTTTTATTTGGACATAAGGAAAAAGGTATACAAGTGTAGATTGTCATTAAATGGATTTACTCTAAATTCTACACTACAAAAAATCAATCAGTATAGACAAAATAAATCATATAGATAAAAATAACATTTAAGTGGATGAACAAAAAACATTCTCTAAAAGCTTATTGTCACAGCCCATGAGGAAAGATAAGATCTATTTACACATGCAAAACCTAAAGGTCACCCTGCTGAGAAGTATACAGAACTCAATGAATTGCACCTAATTTCCACAGAGATGACCAAGAATCAAAGGCTTCCGTTTCAGGGAATGTTTCTGCATGTTATACCTGACTGCGCCAGGACCAAGCCTGCTATCTGAAGGTGCTGCTACGGTAGGTTCACCAGTCTTATCTGAATGAAACTTGAGGCGTTCTCTTTGAATGGAGACCATTATCTTTGGCAAGTATGTCAAGTTCACTAAACACTGCAAGACATCTTGACGGCTCAAAGTACATCTCTCTGTAACGGATGTGTGATGCACCGTGGGCTGAATTGCTTGTGTTTTCCTAAAGTGCTTGTGTTAAAGCCCCAGAGGAGCAGAGGGTGGGGTTGGTTTACTCTCATGTTTCCTGTTGGTTTGGTTTGGGATGGCGAAGACAAAAGGTGTGATGGACTACGGTAAGACTCATGTACAAGACCACTGGTCTATGCATCTCCCTAAATAAAAATGAGAACCTTCGGGATTTTTTTAAAATAGAATGATTTCATCACAAACATGCTCATGCATCTAGAAGTTTTCAGGTCTGGCTTTGTTTTAAAGAATATAAGCAACAGGCCTGATTGAACAACTTCTACTCAAAGAATTTGTGAAAAGCAAACCTCACAACCAGACTCAGAAAAAAATCAACTAAACTCAACCTAAACTTACACTCAAGTGCTTTGTTGGGGTCTGGAATGATGCACTGTTTGGATGAATTTATGCTAGAATGCTGCGTTCCATCCAATATTGAAAGATATTTGTTGTACTTAATATCTTTGAAGGGCAAGAATAAAGCCATTTATGGTAATGGTAATATGCAGATGTGTGCTCATCAACAGTGAGGATCGTTTACTGTGTTTTACACATCTGTTCTGCAACATTTTATATAATGAGGAAACTTTTTCCTGTTGAAGTTTTATTGGCTTAAAAGTGAATGTATAGTATTAACTGCACATCTCCCCATGTCCCTGCGTCTGAAATTGTAGTTTTCATAGAATTTTCCAAGTTTGAAGTCCAACTTCAAGTGCATTCTATTGCACTTTTCTACATAGGAAGTTAGAAATTCAAATGTTCTGAGTTGAATGGAACATAGCATAAATCCTAATGAGTGTTTGAAAAGCTAACTATGCTGTTGAAGTGAGTCGAGTCTTCTAACTAAGAGTTGAGAGCTATTCAGCTCGCTTCCTCTGAGAACATTGAATGATTAACTAGTGAAAGTTTCAGTTGAAACTCCTAAAGAAGAGTCAAACCAGAACAGAGAAGACTGCCAATCTGGAATAAACAAAAGAAATTCTGTTTCACCATTATCAGCCACTGGAAAGAGTCTACAATCGGTTACAAATGCATTCCCTTCTGTAAAAAGTATCACTCCCATGTCTGCGATCTGTATCCTGTTCTGAATGTTCCATACATAGTGTACACAACAGTATAGACAGTTTGATATATGGTGTGAATTAACAGAGAGGATATGGTGGATTTCTGCTTTAGCACCAACCCACCTTTTGCTGATGGAACGGCCAATCAGAACCGATTGTTGGGATAATAATGGAAACTGAACCAATCAGAGTGTTAGTCGGCCCAGCTTCGCCCCTCCCCCTGTCTTAAAAGTCACTGATGCAGAGGTATAGTTGGGGGAGAGGGGTGGGGGCATTTTAAGTGTGAGTGAGAGTTTGATGGTCACTCTTCATCAGAACTGCTGCTGTCCATGGAATAGACCATAAAGAGAAGATCAGGCCGGGCCGGCACCAGCGGGTGACCCGGTTTTACCACTTCAAAACCCATGTAGTGGAAGGTCTTCATGATGGACACTGCACAAGTGGAGACAAAGACAGTTCCTCATTTACTGAATTAAGGTATCAGATTCATTATCCAGTTTAAAAGATTAGATAACCCACATGGAAGTTCTATTATCATTTACTCAGTCTCATGTTGAAAATGTATGTACTTAGAAGGAATATCAATCGACTCAATCAATCCTCTCAATGATGGAGTTTGGGTTCCTTGCCACTGTCTAAACTTGTTTTATAAATGATGAACTTTAAATAGTTATTGAACTGAATTGAATGAATACTAAACTGACTTGAGCTGAATATCACTATTGTTTTTTTTAGAGCTGCATTACAGCAGAATTTAAATTCAACTCCTATTACAAAGAGCATTATAAAAGTGCACAAGTATTCTTGTAATCCAACTACCTCAATTTCCATTATGGGGGAAAAAACAAAAAAAATGCTAAATATCTCTGGTTGTGTATAACAGAAAAAAGTAAATGCCTGTTCACACCTAGACGATTACTTTAATGATCTAATGCTTTTAATAAACAGAACGTCATTGTGTGGTGGTGTGGATGCTAAAATATAGTCATCTTTATAGTTATCGTTCTTGGTGTGAACAGGCCATAATTCATATTGGTTTGGTACAACATGAGGGTGAGTCAATGATGACAGAATTTGCATTTTTTTGGTCAAATACTTCTTTAACGTGTATTTAAATGTTTCTTACATCGATCATCTCTGTGTTTTTGAAGCCATAGGAACACATAGCTGACTTTCAACTGCTCCTCTGCAAACTCCAGCAGCCTGGTTAAACTGCAGCGTAATGAGAGAGACAGAGATGGTGACGCAGTGCTGCTTTTACATAATGTCTACCTTATGTAATAATGCAGATGTAGAAGCCAGAACAACTTCAGTCAGAGCACACATATTTAATGCTTTCTGACAGTCCACCACCTGCTTGTTGAAGGTAAAACACTCTGTTCTAATGCTTGCAGTGACTTCACAGACAGCACATTCACTGGACGTGATGGACTCAAATGAGAAATGAGTGGAAGAACTTTCATCTTTCAACTTGCATCTTTCACAGCCTCATACCAGCGATGAAACGTCACATGGAAAACTAACTCGAGCTGCTTTTGACTCAAATTAAACCAGCCGTTTATTCTACTCTGCCCTAAAACTGTCTGTTAAAGCTGAACCATGTAGCAACAGACAGATATGGCTCTGCTGTCATCTTCAATATAGAGCTGCACTTTGACAGATTATTAACCCAACATACCCTTCTCTGCTGCCATTATGAAGAGCTCCAGTGGGGATTTCCAAGTAAAGTGCGTCGTCCGACAGAACCGTGTCCCAGCAGGAGAACCGTCGCTCGCTCAACTGGTACTGGAAGTGCAGGACAGGGGGCGCTCCGTTTACCGACCCCACCTGAGTCACCGTCAACTTTTCGTCCTGGAGGACACATATGTAGTGTTTACTCACAAGCTTGTTGTCAGAATGTTAATAGGAGCCCAAAAATAAATGTGACCCTGGAGCACAAAAGCAGTCTTAAGTCGCTGGGGTATATTTGTAGCAATAGCCAAAAATACATTGTATGGGTCAACATTATTGATTTTTCTTTTATGCCAAAAATCATTAGGATATTAAGTAAAGATCATGTTCCATTAAGATATTTTGTAAATTTCCTACTGTAAATATATTAAAACTTAATTTTTGATTAGTAATATGCATTGCTAAGAACTTCATTTGGACAACTTTAAAGGTGATTTTCTCAGTATTGTGATTTTTTTGCACCCTCAGAATCCAGATTTTAAAATAGTTGTATCTCGGCCAAATATTGTCCTAACAAACCATACATCAATGGAAAGCTCATTTATTCAGCTTTCAGATGATGTATAAATCTCAATTTTGAAAAATTGACCATTATGACTGGTTTTGTGGTCCAGGGTCACAAATGTTCTAGCTCAAAGGATGTTCTAGCTCAAGAGACTCAATGGAGATCTCAGTTACGTTTCGTTTAAATATCAACTGTATCTTTATTGTTTCTCCAAAAATTACAAAAAGAAAACGTAATTGACACAATTGTTGTTGCATAAATTATCATACTGTCTTTTCTCACAATATTGCATCCATATTTGATCCTATAAATATATAAATAGCAATATTTTTATGGTACACATAAAATTTCCAACAGTTAAATGTAGAAACAGGTCATCTAAATAAATGTAAACTCTTGAAACCAGTTCTTAATGAAATCAAACTATGCAAGAGAGATAAAGATGCTTAAAGATGCACTCTCTTAATCACGAATCGATTCAATTATGATATTGTGATGCACTGCATTGTATTGAATTATGACATCTGTATTGCAGCATGTATCACATTGTGATGTAGTTGGAAATTCCCTCAGCAATGTGGGAGTATTTTTGGTAATGAACTCAGTGTTATCCTATACCTTTTCAATTGATTTTCTCTAAATATTACCAGAGTGGCATATTTAAACACAATCGATTGATATAAATGAGCTCAAGAGCAGCCTACAGTCACTTGCACAATAGGCCGTTTCACAGGTGTAAGTGATCTAAAACCTCTTAACCTTTTTGAGATGGTTGCATGTCTGCACACAGACATTGCTGACATCTATAGTCTCAGCTGTATGCTGAGCTCGAGTGCTGAGTGCCAACACCGTGCATATGTAGGCCAGATGGAAACTCTAGCTGTAAATATGGCACAGAGCTACGTGACAAATAACAAGCTCTAGAGATCTCTTCACACCCGTCTCCTCCCTTGGGCTGGTTGTCTGTGTATGTTTTTTGGAAATGGCATGGTTTGCTGCCCCAGTGTCTTACTGACTTAAGTATTCATTTACTGTTTAGGGTTTTTATTTAGGATCATGCTGTGGTAGTAAAGTAGTAAACTGAGATGGGCTGCATCACATTTTGTGTACTGTAAAGTACTGATTAACTAATATATCTACTGATATTCCACATTTTTTAGATAAAAATTGAGTAATTATTGTGTTAAAAAGAGTATACTTCATTACTAGGTCTACATGTTAAGTGTATTACTTAACATCACATGCTTACTTCACCAATGGATCCTCTGCAGTGAATGGGTGCCGTCAGAATGAGACTCCAAACTAATCCACACCACTCCAGTCCATCAATTAATGTCTTGTGAAGTGAAATGTTTGGATTACTTGTGGATTACTGTGATGTTTTTATCAGCTGTTTGGACTCTCATTCTGACGGCACCCATTCAATGCAGAGGATCCACTGGTGAGCAAGTGATGTAATGCTACATTTCTCCAAATCTGATGAAGAAACAAACTCATCTACATCTTGGATGGCCTGAGGTTGAGTACATTTTCATGTTTGGTTGAACTAAGGCTTTAACCATACCGCTCTTTGGTTTTTGGTGAGCAATGCAAAAATGAACTTTTAAACATATGCATGATTTTTTTTTTATGTTAAAATGTGAAGTTTGTACAAATCTGTGTTCTTACCTTGTGCAGTACGCTATGAGGGAGATCCCTGCCTGTCCCTCGCCCACCCGGGATCTTCGTTAGTGGGAGAGGGGCATCAGGAGCACCACAGAGGCCCTGGAGCCCGCTGCCTCGAGCCCAGCACAGCACAACTACAAGACAGAGAGAGACAGATCATTTCATAGCTGTGTAAGATTATCCCCAGCGCATTAACAAAAATTGGCATGTGCTTCTTAAAGCTACCTTCACTCTGCATCATGAGTCAAGTGCATGACGCAGCTTGGCACAGGCCTGAGGGTGCCAGCTGATGACAGATACCCATCCTGCCAACAGCATAACAGTCTGACTGTATGCTTCACTGAAACGTTGGCACTTTTAAGGCCTTGCTCTCTCTATATCTGTTCTTATGCCTTATCAGACACTGTGTCACCTTGTAATATTTTCTGCAGCACTGTGTTCACATTAACACTCGGTTCTCTGATTACAGACTATGGCAGCACTTGAGACATTTAGCTGGAGTAAAACAAATAGTGTACTAATATCACGCCCTTCACGCCAATTCCAGAAAGGTATGCAGCTTTGTGTTAGCTTACCGTTACCTTAGCAACATTCTAACACCAAGCTCTGTTGAAATCAGTCAGTATTCCTAACTAGATAAAAAAGTTTGTCAAGACTAACTTTGATGTTGGCTTGAAAAAGCCTAGCAATAAGCATTTTTGGAGTTTTGGGAGGTCAACATCTAAGACTTCATGAAAAACAAGTAGCCTACTGATTTTGCACAAACTACATCAGGTCACAGTGCCCACGTGTAAACTGACCTGTTGTCAGGTTTACATTAACTGTAAGCAGAGATATTTGGGTTCTTGGAGACAGATGTTTCGCTATCCACTAGACAGAAGGGAGGCAGTTTGCGCAGATCACAAACAAGCACATGATGTGAAAACAAGTCTGTAAATAGCAGCTTGGCTGAAAACATTTCACATCCCAGAGGGCTTGAGTTACAGCACTGGCTCTTAGAGATGGCAATAACAAGACATTTACGTCCCCGTGTCACGCTGGGAGATCTTTGGATCTGACGTCTAATCTGAAGCCAGGCCACAAACTGTCAGCAAAAATGTCTCATTATGATTGAAAGCAGTCTAGAAAATTCCCACTTTCCAAAACAGCCCTGTTTACAACAAGCTAGATGAAGGAATAAGAGATCTCATGATCACTTATTGGCAATATGCTGATCAGGAAACAGAACATTGATCTTTTATGGCATTATCAGCTCTGACAGCTATCCATAACACGGTTCCAGCACTCTGGCACAAATGAAATGGCTGTTCAAAGCTAGGGTGCTTTTTCACGTCTCATGAGCCAGATTACCCAGCAGGCAAATCAAAGGAGGGACGTGTAGTGGTTTCTATGCCCTGGCAACATGCAACCCAGGAGACAAAATCTGCATGGTGACCACATGAAAACAGGTGACGCTGTTGCCGAGGATGTTTACTTTCTTTTTTGGTTACGATACAGACTATTTTTATTCAAGTGCAAAGAATTAGTATGACTGATTTTTCAATGCACTTTTGAGATGTTCTTGATTTTGTTCGTTCTCCTCTCCTGGTCTCTATATAGAAGCAGTGGGCATCTGCGAGTGAACTGTCAGCTTGTTTTGAAAGCCGACACTTTCACCCTCTGACTTTCAACCCCCACATGCTCTGATTATACGCACTGGATCAAAACAGATTCAGGACGACTTTAAAAAAAAGAAACTAAAACTGTGGTGTCATAATCACAATGGTGTCCTCATGTTTGCATGAGACTTTGCATGATATTTTGAGTGGTTGCTAGGTTGTGCTTACTATTCTGGTGATATAATGGGATTTTTTGCACTGTTTGGTCATTTGGCAAGTGAAAACTGTAAGATTGATCGCTTGGAAAAGTATTAGGATTCATGTCTGTTGCACAATAAGGGCATGATGACTGGCATCAGGATGATTGGTTCCACCTTTAACGTCCATGAAACCTTTCCACTGGACAAAAGGTTTTTTAGGTTATTAAAATGTTCTTCACACCAAGAAAAAATGGTTCTTTTAAGAACTGTTCACTGAAAGGTTCTTTGGGAACCCCAAATGTTTCTTTTACAGCATCACTGCAGAATGTACTTGGGTTTTTTTTTTTCAAATCCCAATTATGAACAATAGTAATATAAGAGAGGAATAATGTTTGATTCATAAAATCCAAAAGCAGAATCTATCTCTAAAACATGATATGAGATCATTCCCGAGTCCAGCTGACCTCCAGGACCAGCACAGGGTGATAGTTCAGATCTGTTTAAAGACTGGGATTCAGGTTAATCTTTAGTGTAGTAATTACTGGCTCTGGTGAGTGTTTGGAGAAGGGCCAGGAAACAGTCAAAACCAAAACAGGATACTGCGAGTCTTCCAGGAACAGTTATCATTTGGCTACAGAGGGACACGAAGGGTGACGTCCAACCTTCAACTCACAGTGAATGTGTTTTAGACCAATCACTGACCAGGAGAGATATTACAAAGTTTCTCAGATTACAAAGCTACAAGCAAATGGCCTTCTTTGACAACAAGTTTGACATGTTTCTGTATTGTCCGAGATTTAGGGCTGCTGCATTCTTCAATAAAGTGTTTCTCTTTTGAGAGTTGCAGATCTGGATGGATTCCAAGTAAAACAACAATTAAAATTTTTTTTTTTTTCAAAATTCAGTGATGTTTGAATTTTGAATGGGTCTATAAACAGGGCCACTGCAGTGATGTTGTAGCTGAACAACAGAACCTTCTAGGAACTATACCTTATGTAATGTTTATCTAATGTTCTGTCCTTGTATTCTTCGCTCAGAGTCAGAATACCTTAAATCTCAGGTTAAATGTGGTTTATCAGCTTCTCACCTGCACTTGTGCTAATCTTGTTACAAAAAAGTTTCATAACATGATGCTTGGAGGTGATCTGTGCTGGGGTTTTCCATCCTCAATCCAGATTAGCAAATTGCGAAGGAGGAAATTAGATTGTTTATCAAAAAACGAAGTGGGGTAAGGCGAGTGATTTGGTCCTGTTACAAGCTCATGAATCCTAATTGAGTTTATGGGGTTATGGATGAAATATTTATAGCATCAGTTCTCTCTCTCAAGACACTCATCTGTTTGCTTGACATTAAATCCGCTTTGATAACAGTCTGTGAGTCTGATCCTTCAGAACATCACAATAAATCCTAATCATTCATCATTTACATACATGACATGGCTATATCCAAACAAAATATGAAATAGATATCAATTTGAAATATTATTGAAAATATATTTATATAATTATGTAAGGTAAAAATATATTAAAGAACGTCTGAATATATTTAAATATTTTATAAAATATAATTAAATATTGAAAATAATATCAATATAAATATAAAATATGTAATTCTATATTGATATTCTGATTTATTTAAATACATTTTATGTGTATTTAATTAATTTATACATTTTAAGTATTTAAATATATTTAATATTTTCAACATATTTAAATATAAGAATGGCATGTTAAAAGACTAAACAGATATGTCAATTAATAATAATCATCAGCTGCAAAAACTTGCACGAAATTAAAATGTTGCATGACCGTATAAATAAAATATAATCGTGTATTTTCTCACCTCTCCTCTGTGTTGCACATGTTTTCTTCGTAGACCGCTGTACTCTGAAAACCCAAAAAGTGAATGCTGTGCAGAAAGTCCACGGAGAAATGCAACATGTATATGAAAAATTCTCACTGACGCGTTCCGCGATAAGCGCTCCGTGCTTTGACACTGAGCACTGACTGCGCGGTGACGTTGAGGAACTGCTGCTGAATATTAATGAGCCTACGTAACGTCTGCCAATCGAACGTCGCGCGAGATTGTCGACCGATACGCAGCTCTATTAATATTCATCGACGTGCAGCGCGGAGAATCATGGGAGACATGCATAATAGGGAAGTGATAGTGAATCTGCTTTGATTGTATCTTTATATATCAGTATTAGTATAGTGAATTTGTAATGTGTTATTCCAAAATATATAGTATTTCAATGGCATTTAAGGGAGATTCGGAAGCATTATAATGTTGATATTTGACTGAAAGTTTCTGGGAAATTAAGTTTTCAGCTTTGAAAATTCCAACAGAGTTTCTGAATCACCTAATTTACGTGTAATTTACCAATAAATGTAAACTGAACAATAAAAGTGCTAAAATCAACAGAGAAGTCTTGTTGTTCTCAATTATGTCAAACCTTATGAAAATATGGGTTACACTTTACTTGAAGGGGTGTGCATAAGACTGACATGACACCTTCATAATCATGACATGACACCTACATAATCATGACATGACACATGTCATGAATATGAAAGTTTTATGCATGTTTATGACAACTGTCATTAAGTGTCATTCGCTCAGTTATGTCATTTTTAATGCAAAGATGACATTGTTTGAGATGTCTTTGTTATGGGCTATGGTTAGGGGTAAGGGTAGGGTTAGGGTTAGGTCAAATAATGTCATATTTGCATTAAAAATGACATAACTGAGCGAATGACACTTAATGACAGTTGTCATAAACATGCATAAAACCTTCATATTCATATGACGTGTCATGTCATGATTATGAAGGTGTCATGTCAGTCTTATGCACACCCCTTCAAGTAAAGTGTTACCAAAATATGCTTAGAAATTAAAACTGATGAATCTTCTGAAAATACTTTTATGCTCCCTTTATTATTTATTTTTCAAGACCTCTACAGGACTTTTGGAGCAGGATTTATGTAAGAGCTGATAATGGAAACAACCAAGGGCCAGGAGATTAAAGGATTAGGAACTGGACACCAGGCAATGTGATCGTTACACAGCGGTGGGTGATGATCAGTCTCAGTGAGTGAAGTGTATGACCTCTAGAGAGAACCCACAACGCAGTCAGTATCTTATGGTTGAACTCTGCAAGGCATGCAAGGTTTGAATTTTCAGTAGTAATGGAAATTCAACAGGGTCTTAAATCATTCTAGATAGTGTAGGGCTGGGGTTTTCAGCTGGTTTTGCTCCAGGATCCAGATCATCTTATCCTAGCTATGCATTATAATTTATTGTTTGCATTTGCTGGGTTTCAGTCCACCAGTTGAGAACCAATGCGGTAGGGGAACTTAACCTGGGCTGTGGCCTTCTTTAAAGGGATAGTTCACCCAAAAATGAAATATAAGAATGGCATGTTAAAAGACTAAACAGATATGTCAATTAATAATAATCATCAGCTGCAAAAACTTGCACGAAATTAAAATGTTGCATGACCGTATAAATAAAATATAATCGTGTATTTTCTCACCTCTCCTCTGTGTTGCACATGTTTTCTTCGTAGACCGCTGTACTCTGAAAACCCAAAAAGTGAATGCTGTGCAGAAAGTCCACGGAGAAATGCAACATGTATATGAAAAATTCTCACTGACGCGTTCCGCGATAAGCGCTCCGTGCTTTGACACTGAGCACTGACTGCGCGGTGACGTTGAGGAACTGCTGCTGAATATTAATGAGCCTACGTAACGTCTGCCAATCGAACGTCGCGCGAGATTGTCGACCGATACGCAGCTCTATTAATATTCATCGACGTGCAGCGCGGAGAATCATGGGAGACATGCATAATAGGGAAGTGATAGTGAATCTGCTTTTATTGTATCTTTATATATCAGTATTAGTATAGTGAATTTGTAATGTGTTATTCCAAAATATATAGTATTTCAATGGCATTTAAGGGAGATTCGGAAGCATTATAATGTTGATATTTGACTGAAAGTTTCTGGGAAATTAAGTTTTCAGCTTTGAAAATTCCAACAGAGTTTCTGAATCACCTAATTTACGTGTAATTTACCAATAAATGTAAACTGAACAATAAAAGTGCTAAAATCAACAGAGAAGTCTTGTTGTTCTCAATTATGTCAAACCTTATGAAAATATGGGTTACACTTTACTTGAAGGGGTGTGCATAAGACTGACATGACACCTTCATAATCATGACATGACACCTACATAATCATGACATGACACATGTCATGAATATGAAAGTTTTATGCATGTTTATGACAACTGTCATTAAGTGTCATTCGCTCAGTTATGTCATTTTTAATGCAAAGATGACATTGTTTGAGATGTCTTTGTTATGGGCTATGGTTAGGGGTAAGGGTAGGGTTAGGGTTAGGTCAAATAATGTCATATTTGCATTAAAAATGACATAACTGAGCGAATGACACTTAATGACAGTTGTCATAAACATGCATAAAACCTTCATATTCATGACAGGTGTCATGTCAAGGTGTCATGGGTGTCATGTCAGTCTTATGCACACCCCTTCAAGTAAAGTGTTACCAAAATATGCTTAGATGATGAATCTGATGAATCTTCTGAAAATACTTTTATGCTCCCTTTATTATTTATTTTTCAAGACCTCTACAGGACTTTTGGAGCAGGATTTATGTAAGAGCTGATAATGGAAACAACCAAGGGCCAGGAGATTAAAGGATTAGGAACTGGACACCAGGCAATGTGATCGTTACACAGCGGTGGGTGATGATCAGTCTCAGTGAGTGAAGTGTATGACCTCTAGAGAGAACCCACAACGCAGTCAGTATCTTATGGTTGAACTCTGCAAGGCATGCAAGGTTTGAATTTTCAGTAGTAATGGAAATTCAACAGGGTCTTAAATCATTCTAGATAGTGTAGGGCTGGGGTTTTCAGCTGGTTTTGCTCCAGGATCCAGATCATCTTATCCTAGCTATGCATTATAATTTATTGTTTGCATTTGCTGGGTTTCAGTCCACCAGTTGAGAACCAATGCGGTAGGGGAACTTAACCTGGGCTGTGGCCTTCTTTAAAGGGATAGTTCACCCAAAAATGAAAATTACCCCATGATTTACTCACCCTCAAGCCATCCTAGCCGGTGTATATGACTTTCTTCTTTCAGACGAATGCAATCGGAGTTATATTAAAAATGTCCAGGCTCTTCCAAGCTTTGTAATGGCAATGAATGGTTGTCGAGATTTGGAAGCCCAAAAAAGTGCGTCCATCCATCATAAAAAGTGCTCCACACAGCTCCTGGGGGTTAATAAAGGCCTTCTGAAGCAAAGCGATGTGTTTGTGTAAGAAAAATATCCATATTTTATCCATATTGCATTATAAAGCTTGGAAGAGCCAGGACATTTTTTAATATAACTCCAATTGCATTCATCTGAAAGAAGAAAGTCATATAGCAACACTTGATATCTGCTTATTTTTGGTTCAGTATTGGATTTCATAGCTCATTTGTTCTTTTTGACATGTGAGTACAGTAGGAGCAACCACCTGATTTGGTTGTATCTGAAACTGATAAACAAGTTGGATGACCTAAACATCACCTGAGATCTCGCCACAGTTCCTGTCACACATCCCTCTGTGTGGTTTCTCTCAAACTGAGGCATTCTGAACCCTCCAGGGCTAAACAAACAACAAAAATATATTCCCTCTTCCATGATGCTCTAAAATGATTCACCCTGCCTGCCGCTGACAGATGAATAACAACAATAATTATCAGACAATTGAATATTTGATAAAGGCAACGATTGTTAGAGCAGTAAATCAATAAGTAATCACAAGATTTAGGACTACAAAACCCCTTTGACATGATTTCTTAGACCTCCTGTGTAGGACACATGGAGGACAGGCAGTTCTGATGGGCCAGTGGGAACAGAGAGTGTGTTTAATTCCATAGACAGCATCGGCCTGCTGATCTATTAAAAGCTCCATTGTATCTTTTCCTCTCTGGCGCTCTTGTACATCCAGGAAATGCTTGTTTACTGTGTTAGGTAATCAGCTCAGAGCCGAATGGAGAGATTCTCTCTGTCACGACAGGCAGTGCCTGTAAACTGCTTCTGATTTCTGCTTCATTCATACCTTGTTTATTGGTATTTCATTAAAAAGGGTGACTTGTTGAGAAGACCCAGAATACCCTAGCAACAGACATAATGACACCCTACACTGTAAAAAAAAATCCGTAAAATTTACGGTAAAAAAACGGCAGCTGTGGTTGCCGGAATTTTACCGTAAAAAATACGGTAACAACGTTTTAGGTTTTACGGTTTTAACTTAAATTTACAGTTAAATACCGTAATTTCATTACCTGATATAATGTTAATATACCAACCTATTGAAGTACTGAAATCTGTTTTGTACCTTTGTAATACACTGATAACCACCAAATGCAGGAGGTGATGAGAAAGTCACGTGATGAACCAAAGCCCATCACAAGCAGCTTTTAAATAATAACATGTATAGAAGGTGCACAGTGTCATTCACACAAACACTAAACACCATCATGGTGACACACATGAAACTGAAATAATGCAATAAACATTCATTTAACAACATTAGGTGTAACACACAACCCTAATATACAAAACTGATAAGAAAAAACTAAGAAGAAACATAGTTATTTCAACAAAAAAACATCAAATTTGAAATGTAACGCAGGGAGTTCTGGGAATGTCAATTTACGGTTAATCACTGTAATTTATACAGTCTATTTCACTTCCAAAAACGGTATACTACTCTAAAATTAATGTCCAATACATGTAATGTCCAATACAGTTTTTCACCGTATATAGTAGGGGAATTTACCGTTAACCATTTAACAGGTTTTTACTGTAGCATTTTTACAGTCTTTTACCGTTAAATTCACGGTCATTTTTTACAGTGTAGCTATCACCCACAACATCCTAGTAACATTCCGGAATTCCCTAACAACCACCCAGAATACCCTCTCAACCAGCCAGAACACCCTAGAAAACAGTCAAAGCATCCTAGCAACCACCCATAACCTCCAAGCACCACCCAGAATACCATAGCAACCACCCAGAATTCCCTATTAATGCCCTAGCAAGCACGCAACATATCTAGTTATCAGTCACATCCTAGCAACCCAGAATTTCCTAACAACCACCCAGAATAACCTAGTGACCACACAAAATTTCCTAGTAATGCCCTAGTAACTGCCTAGAACACCCTATAACCACCCAGAATACCCTAGCAATGTCCTAGCAACCACCCAGAATTCCCTAGGATTGCTCTAGCAACAGCCTAGAACACCTAACCCGCCACCCATTTTCATAGCAGTTACCCGGAACACCCTCGCAATGCCCTAGCAACCATCCAGAATTCCCTAGCAAAAATGTTTCGATAAGTCTTATATCAATACATGTGTAAAATATTGGAGAGGGTTGCCAGATTGTAAGAGGAATGAGTGCAATTGACAATGGAAGGCGACGAGCCCTACACTGTTAATTAGTTGATTTATCCAAGTTTTAATATTTATCTGGAAAAAGAGCTTTTTATTTGGATGCCCGAGGCTTTTAAGGTCGTGTAAAATCTGTGATCTCTGGCCTAGTTTGTTTGCTGGCTTCCATGGCTGCAATACGCTGTCTTTACCGCCAGCTGGCAACCCAGGGGTCGAAATATTATTGGATAAACTGACAGTGGGCGGAATCACACCAACCAAAACAAAAACAGACATTTCGACACAGAACGCACATTTCAAAGTAGAATAACTGGCACATTGTTTTAAAGAGAAAACTTAGCATGTTTCCTAAGCATGCAAACACTTAGCATGTTTCTTAAATATTATGGTATTTTTATGCTTTAGTACAGTCAAAATATGACATACAGCACCTTTAAGAATATACAGGCTCCACAGAAAGTGCCCCGTCTCAGTCTCACTCCTGACCTCAGCTGTGAAGCTCTCTCACTGTGAGTTCTGTCCCAGTCTCTGTGAGACGGGCTGCTAAGCGACAGTGAAATGATCCAATCCAGCCGAATCAACATTCAGCAGCAATGCCGAGTTCAGGCTGTTCCTCATGCGTGCTCACCTGGGTATGTTCTGTCTTTACTGACATAGATAGAGGCATATCAGTTGCTAACCCATGCTGACACACACTTCAATAAAAGACATTCTGTTCACTTTATGACCCCTGACCCCTGATGGATGGTTAGGGATGCTGGCTTGTGTCTGGCACTGAACAGAGGTACTGTGTACACGCATCAGGGGGTTTGTGATGTACGGCATTAAGCTAATTGGCACTAATACTTTTTGTTCTGGCTTTGAGTTTCCATTGTGGCGTTCCCCACAGGACAGCTGATTACACATGCTTGTGTGCCATCTGATTAACTTCCCAGAGCACAGCACATCACTTCCTCTTACTGTCCATTCATCCATCATACATACTGTCATACCAAGAGTTTAGGTCATTAAATTCAAATTAAGATGACAGGTTAAGGTGTCATCTAGACACTAGATTTTTAAATTCCACTCATAACAGATGTTATTTAAAAAAAAAAGAAGTCTTAAAAAATACAGTAGCATAAACCTAGGGGTTTGAGAGGGAGGAAAATAAATGCAGATGGCAGGCATAGAAAAACGGTTATTGATATTCATTCAATATATAAAAGTATCATGAAATTTTTTTATAAACAGAGAGAGAAAAAAATGTTTTAATGAATATAAATATGATATGTATATCATATATTTATAATATAAATATTAATATATATTATTTATAGAATATATTTATGCTTATTAGAGTATTGCATCCTTCATTTCTGTCCTGAGTCCTGAGATCCATGACTTTTCAATGTTCCCATCTGAGTCTATTTTTGCACACACCATCCTCGGAGAAAAAAAATCGGACAATCTTTTAGTGAACTGTGTGAGTGTGTGAGTAGGAAGGGCAGCAGGTCGTGGGAATGGGTTCAGCGCACCAGCCTGGGCCGTCAGCAGAGACTCACATCCACCAAAAGCATCAGAAGTGCAGTAAAAGAACAACTGAGGAAGTGGAGAAACAATGAGTCTGAACAAACATACACACACTGCGCTGGATCAGGGTGTGGGACTGCAGCGCAGTGACAGCCGTTTCTGTGGACCCAGAAACCCATTGAGAGAAGAAAGTTCTGTTTCCCATAATTCTGTTTACGTTTCCGCTGGTTACGTTCCCACGGTGACCTCTCTTCTTGTTTTTTAGTCTATTTCCAGTTTCCTTCGAAACTAAATTTAAAACTGGTTATAGGATAGTGCATAGAAATTTCTGAGTGTGTGTGTGTGTGTTTGTAACTTCAAAGGTCTCCAGGCTGGAAATGAACCATGCTGACCGGTAGGCTATGTCTGTTTTAGGGTGTTGTTTATTGAAATGGCTCCTGGTAGGAAGCAAGAACGTGACCAGTACAGCAGCTTGCGCAATGAAACCGTGAATAATCATGAATACACACTGTTCCTGTCTTACACAACGGCCGGTGGCATTAAATTAACTCTTTCATCAAACAGAAAGCTACGGTCAACCACTTCTGGTCACCGCGGCCCACTTCTCTCACATTAAGCATTTTTGTTCACTTACTAAAAACATGCAGCTTTGAGTTTTTGTGCTGGTCTGGGCTAGTTTATGTCGGTCTAGCAAGTGGATCAGTATAATTTGTAATGTGTAATCTTAGCAAGCATCATCATTCTTATGCCGTCTCTCCTGGTTTTTGGTGATTTGTGTAGTAATTTGTAAGTATGAAATAGTCTGATAAGAACTTAAATATAAATGTAACAATGTCTAGGTCATTCTCAAAATATGGTGACAAACCAACCCAATATTACAGGAAAATGTAACTATTTTATGAGGTGGCAATTTCTTATGAATCAACGCTTGCAAAAAAAAAGAAGATTTTTAAATTAAAGTAAACATGAAGGCCTACGCCTAATCCTAACCATCACCGGGCATAAGCAGATGTACGTAAACGTACAAATGAGATTGTACAAATTCATATGAATAAGCCACAATTTTGCCAAAATGTAAAATAGCTACAAATTGCCATGAGATTGTTTTGTAACAAACATGTTGCTTGATTTTTTAATAATGATAAAGATTTCATATAATCAAGAAACTCTAAAAGGCATCATTTTGTAACTGCCATTTATCAAATTAAATTAAAAGGCTATGCTATTTTGTTTTGCACATTTTATACATTTTTATTTTTATTGATTGATTGAAAAAAAAAAAACCTAAAGAAAATAAGAAGAGTCTGTTCAGATCTACACATGCTGATTTTCCCAGAATGTAGAAAAAGTTATTGATTTATTACTACTACTACTACTACTACTACTAATAATAATAATAATATAACAATAATTATTATTATTATTTCGTTAATTTAAATGTGTCATTATTGTTACATTGTTTGATGTTCGAGTGAATGATATTTATTGAAAACAAATGATCTGAGGTTTCCTGAGGTTTTTTTTTAAATTTTATTTTAGATTGATGAGTGATTTGTATTGGGGGGAAAAAATCTGAGTTTGTTTTTGTTTTTTGGTGTTAAAGTTAAATAATTATATAAAGAATAATTGAAGTTATCCTTTAAAAACTTAAAAACATTTTTTAAGCCTACAAAATCAACATTTTGGGGGGAATGACCCCTCTAAAACCATAAGGAAGTCATAATCTTCTGGGTCAAGCACTGTAGGAATTCCCTCATACTGAAAGGGCTCTTGATTTGTGGTATTAGATACTGAACACTGTGCTGTTAAGCAGAACGTCCAGTAAATGGACTGATGCGTGACATTCTGACACTAAAACATCGTTGAGCACTTAATCGGCATGTTGTTACTGCCCTGCTTTCCTTAATCTCTGTGTTGAAACAGAGCGCTTGGAGAGGACAGATATTCCGGGTATGTCCAGGCCTCTGTGCTCTTCCCAGCAAGCCTGTAAACATCTGTAGAATAACACAGGTTTCAGCATTCTGGACCTGCTCTGTCCACACGGCCTGAAGTAGGACAAACTGCACAGCAGGGCTTTAGAGGGGCAGATTTGTGCCGAGTCGAGGGAATTCCTCCCATACTTCCCCTCGCTGAGTCTTTTTCTGCATGACTGAATTGCTGCTAAACAAGAAGGGAGAAGAGCTCTGACTCATAATCGGGGTCAAGTATATGAACAAAAAAATCACTTAAACCACAGAGAGCACAAGGTTTCCTCTTTCAACTAACACGACTAACAGCAACTACAACATTAAAGGAATAGTTCACCCAAAAATGAAAATTAGCTGAAAATGTACTCACCTTCAGGCCATCCAAGATGTAGATGAATTTGTTTCTTCATCGCAACAGATTTAGAGAAATTTATTTCTCTAAATTCCACCACTTGCTCACCAGTGGATCCTCTGCAGTGAATGGGTGCCGTCAGAATGAGAGTCCAAACAGCTGATACTAGGAACTATTCCTTTACTGTTGTAGTTTGCTGTTGTTGTGTTGATTGTAAAGCACTGTAGAGAGAGAAAGGAAAAACATGTGCTCTGTGGTTTATAATGTGATTTTTATCACTCGGTGTTTGGTCAGAGTGGCTTTGACCTCAAAGTGCAGCAGCACTGTGTGCTGGGAAACATGTATCCCGGAAACTTCTGGGAAGAAGAGGAAACCTTAGATGAGTGGCATGAACATAAAGACACAGAGAGAGAAAGTTGAACAGGATCTAAGCTCATCTTTGTTCCCACTGAGTGTCAAAATGACACACTGAAATCTGAAGTACCTGTATTATTAGTGAAATATGGGCACTTTTGACTTTAACCAGTGAGCAATCGCATAGCAATGCCAAACACTCTAGTATTGTGGGTGCCAACTTTTGCATGAGCAAACAGCATTTATATTTTCTTCAGAACTCACTTAGTATGTTTTTCAGTGTGTTTGTTTGCAGTGATGTGGAACACTTGGCCTATATTCATCACATGATTCGCAGTGCCTGCAAATAAAGACCTCAAAATACAGCAGCTGATGTGAGATCAGCAGTTTTCTGCTGTCCTTGAATCATTATCAACCATCTCTTTGTAATAAAAAAGGGACTGATGTGAAAATATCTGTCTGTGATGAGTTTTTTTAAACATAAACTGATCTATTTATGCTTAAGACAATCAACCATGAAGTTAATTCAAGATATTCTCTAAAAATACATGTTCATATCTTACACAGTTTTGCTTCTCATGTAAATGGATCTTATTTTAACAATGTTTAGACATTTTTTACTGGGAAAAAAAATACAGATTTTGCAGTGCAAAGATCTTGTGATTTTGGTGATTTGGGTGGTTTTTGCCTTTTTTTTCTTTTGTATTGCACACAAAATAAAGTCATAGGTTTGGATCAACATGAGGTTGAGTAAATGATGACAAATAGTCCGTAGAGAAAATATCTGCAGATTACTCTCACATACAACTTTTAACATTTTAATAAAGATCTTCAGCAGCACACGTGGGGTGAATCGGAAACAGACCTGCAGTCAGTGTGTCTGGCTGAATTGACCCACATAAAAACCTGCTGCTGAACTCTAGACATGCACATCTGTGATGCTGTAACGTTATCTATTGGTGTGCAGGAGACTCACACACATATTCACACAGGGTTGTGCTGTTTCAGCAGCACTGTTGTGTGACATAATGCTGTTATGAGGATTATCTCACACTCAAAACACACAAAACACATAAACACACACACATATATGTGTGTGACGTAAGCTTTGCAGATGCTTTGCGCCTCTCATCATCTGCACTGTAGAACAGCATGTGATCGTGATTTAGAGAAAATCTCTAAAAACTCAAAAATGTGTGTCTGTGTGTGTGCGCGCATGTAAAATCATTTCTCTGTGCTGAAAACAGCAGAAAGTCTCTGGTTTATATTCCCAACAACCAAACCCTGACCTAAATACACATAGACACACATGGTTCAAACTCACAACTGACCAGTGATGAGTTATTGATTTGGCCAGAGACTCTCTCTCCGGCAGAGAGACACATATGGAGAAATTGTGTTACTGAACCAAATTGATTTAAATCTAGGGTAGAGTGGGGGAAAACGCCCCCTTGGGGCGAAACACCCCCCTACTGTTTTTCCCAAAATAACCACTAGATAAAATCAAGATACATTTTTGTTGTAACTAAGGACTACATTGACAAAAGTGATGGACGTATTCACCATGAAGCTTACACTGGTGATGTACCTGAGAGAAAACGGATTTCACAGCAAATGATCTAATTTACAGCAGTAAGAAAAAAGTGTGTCAGGTATATGATATGAGAATAATAAGGCCTGTAGATAGGGAGTACGTGTTATTTAAGAAAAATATAATTACATTTACAGAATGATATAATTTTTTTTTTCAAACCTATATAGGGCCATGGCTTAATTACTCTGTTCTGAACATCAAACATCTGAACATCCTTTGTTTTTCCATCAAATGTATTCTTACTATTTGGTTGAATACAAATATTTGGACTTTAGCCTATATTTAAAATGTACCTCAAGTTAGCATCAGGTAGCTAGTTAGCTAGCCAGTTAGCATCAGCTAACACTATATTTTTCAAATAGGCTATTATAATGTTGTAATTCATAATTTATTCAATTCTTGTTAAGTTTAAGATAAAACTGCCTGTACTCTGATTTTGCTGTAAATGTAAATGCGTTTTCTCACACTCTACCCTAACTGATTCAAAATACAATCCATTGCACAAGAGGTCAGTCAGGGGTCAGGGACAGTAACTGTGTGAAAAAACAGCAGCTGATATGTCACTGTATAGTTGTTCTAGCAGATAGCGCCATCTGCTGTTTGTGCTTGAAAACGAGTTTAAGTTGAAAAAGATTGCTTCATCTGGAAAGCATCTGCTGTGTACAAACATCTGATAGACGTCTTTAAGATGTCAGTTTTACATGCATTCTAAATCATAAACATCTTAAAGACATTTTCTAAACATCTATTTGACATCTGATAGGAAACAGATGCAGATGTAAATGCAGACGTCAAATAGACTCCGTGATGTATGTGTGCTATATATTTGCGGTAAAAACAGTGTTTAGAATTACGAAAATACATTCAAATAATATAAAAAATACTAGTTTGCAATTGCAAGCAGCATAACGAGCTGTTTAGTACAGCTAAAAATAACTGGAAGTAAAAATGATCATCAATATAAACATTTTCCCACATACTAATACAGGAAGTAACAAGTTAGTCAAGTGTATGAATTTCACTTTTTTAATTTTTTTTATTCGTATTTATTTATTTATTTGTCGTCATTGATTTTCGGGACACCGTCGGTTGAAGTTCGTCTCACGCAAGTCAAATTATTTTTCAGTTGCATAACCGGCAACTAACTTTTTAGACGTTTTTAAAAACACCAACGGTGTGTATGATAATTTCTGATACAGGTGAACCAAAAATAAAGTGAAAAATAACGAGTTTTATGTTTATGGATTTACCGCCCGATACAGGGATTGAGCGGCTGTTGCTATAGTTACCAACTCACGTGATTTCTGTCCGCGACCGTACACACAGCTGAAGCGTAGGCTTAAATTTATTTTACTTTTCTGGCGCTACTTTTGCACCAAATTATTTAAAAGTGACCATTTTAAACTAGACGCCACTCGCTAACTGCACCGTAAAAAGGTCATGGGATAACAAGTCAGTGTGCTAGGCCTACTGTTTGAAATGTTTATCGTCCACAAGAGGACGCTATCGTTTAACAAGTATTACAATAAATAACCATAAATACCCATCTTTCCCCAGGTTCCTTGCAAGTTTGATGAAAAGTCTCTTCTGTGGTGCCATATTCCTCCTTCCTGATATGAGCTGTGGAGGTCAGTGCCAATAAACTACAGCTGAGATGTGTATTGTATGCTGTGTTGCAAATAATATAAGGGGAAAATCATTTATACTGTATACATTTATGCTTTATGGCTGTATATGCTGTAAAAAATACTATTCTACTAGGCTGAGTCTCTCATAAATATACAGAATCCTGCAGTTCATAATGAAAAATCATCTTCTGCATAAATGGGTCAGTGGTGTAGTCCTAAAGAAAAAAGTGGTTTACTATTACCCAGTAATATTACCCTATTCCCCACCCCAAAAAAAGTTTAATTTATATAGTAATTTCTTAATATTAATGCAGTAAATCGCTTCATGACAGAACTTTACCTGCACCAGAAAGATGCAAAATCCTCGGAATTCTTCCATTACGTGAGAGAGAGAACATAAAACTTTCAAATCTGCACTGATTCATTGAGAAAGACCTAACACAGACACATTTCCATAACTACATATTCATGAATCTGACAAAACAAAGGAAGCACTAATGATTACTTAACCATTCTGACCTCATGGCAAAGTATCATATTTGAGAGAATCACCCATATTTCAGTAGTTATTTTGCTATTTTCGCCATTATCATTGACAATGGCGTTTTCTAAGTTGTGGTTTGTTCATTTTCTGACTTTTGTAATGGTTTTATTGTTGGAAAGGCAGTTCAGATGGCACAAACCTGTGCATTGCATAATATTAGGTTTTGCAAATAATCTCATGCATGCATTTCCTCCTCCTTTCTCTCTATGGACATACCTGCACTGATCAGAGGAAAAGAGAGTTTATACTGCAGGAATCTGATTGGTAGAGGAGAGTCTTTCATTGTGATGTCACTGCACTGGAATGTGGCGCGGTTGATGAATAACGAGTGGAATTCCAACCGGGAAAGCGCTCGTTATCCCAGCGTGGAGGAGTTTTCTTTTCTTTAAAGATTGCATCATGATATAAGCACGAAATCTGTCCAGCATCCCACAATGCCTCGTATCCCCCAACCGAAGTCCACAGCAAAACCTAAAGATCTCGTTTACCCAAATTTATGACCTGCTGCGCAATTTCACACAGGTTTGATGATGTGTAGAAAATTAATCACACTCTTCTTATTTTTTCACAATTCAACAACAGACCAACCAATGATTTAAGAGAACAATGTGTACAAATCCGTCAAACCTTGTGTTGTTTCTGGCTGTGTGTAGAACCTGCAGCTCTGCAGATTTAACAAATTAACTTTTCATTTAATGCAATATTAACAGTTTCAGGAGCAAATTGTTTTATGAACCTGGCTTTGCAAGTTAAAGAACAGGGTGGTTAAAAACTGCAAATATCTATGGAAGCTTGTTTCCGTCATAGGATTAAAAAAATGCTATTTATTTATTGATTGATTGATTTTTGCCATTTTGAGAGAAAAAAAAACAAAAATAAATCGCAAGATATAAACTCAGAAATGCAAGTTTATGTCTCACAATTCTGAGTTTTTTTTTTTTTAATAAATAAATAAAAGAGGTAAATGTGAGTTTTTTTTGTTTCTGCCACAGAATAAAAATGAAAAAAGGCAAAGGCAACTTTTTTATCTCACAATTCTGAATTTATATTTTAAAAATAAAAGTTAGAATTGTGAGATACAAACTCAGAATTAGGCGAAAAAAGTCTGAGATAAGAGATTTTGAGATAAAAAGTTGCCAATTTATTTAACTCTTAAAAACATATCAATCCAAGGCACTCAAGAATTTAAGGAAAAATATATAAAAAGCCTTTATTCAACTATGGCTTAAATATTTAAAAACAAGTAACAAATAACCAAAATGGTTATTTGTTACTGTTTTAAATAAACACAAATAAATAATCATTTAATAAATGTGTCATATGACCCTTTAAAAATTACAATTACCATAATTTAGCAAACACTTTTATCCAAAACACAATCCCACTGAAGTAACCTGTGGTTACTCCAAGCTACTTGCTTCAGGGCACAGTAATGTTCGTTTCTCTCATCTGATGATCAAACCAGCAACCTTCCATTCCTGAGTTTTTTTTTTTTAAAGAAGTATGTCTGAGGGAAAAACATATTTAAGAAAAAAGGAGAGAAATAGAGTTGTTGAATGATGCAGGCTCTGTGGGGTTTAGTGAGCTGTGGGCGACTGCCACTCGTCTGTATCTCTGAACTCAAAGTGGCAGTTCTGTGCGAGCATGAAATATTTAACCTATTAAGTGGAGCTCAACAGGATGGCTCTGATCCGAAACGAAGCCTGGAGAGACCTGCGGGATAACTGCACACAAACGGCTCCATCTCTGTGATCTGCATTAAGACACAATGAGGATATAAAATTCATCATGATGGAAGAGTTTTCAGAGTTTAAGCCAAGTATATACCTCCCTTTCAAAAAGTACTGTGATGCTACCATGTTTTTTTGGCATTCTTTGAAGGACAATGATGTATCAAATTGTATTGCTATCCTACACTGGTGGTCAAAAGTTTGGAATAATTAAGATTTTTTTAAAGTATACAAAAGTATTTCACAATATTACTATTTTTATAATGAAATAAATACAGAGTTCTGGCATGAAACTCTAGATGGCGCAGTCCGATAGGTCTAACTCAATCTGACCTAATGACATCATTATCACATGGCACAGCTGATTGGTTCTCTTCTGTATCGGTAGCCAATGAGCTCGCTGCTCAACATTCAAATATATGATTAGTGCTGGCAGTAGCAGTTGCAGCTTGCTTCAGAAACCCTCCACCTTCCCCAGCTCCACCTGTATAGATCTGCTACGAGGTGATTCATATATGCTATATGGGGGTTATTTCATGTATGTTATATTTGCAGCAGCAATATTTCTTACATGCTTACAGCAGCATGTTGTGGATGTACTGGCAGTAGCAAGTCTCGGTACTTGCTCTGCCACAGCAGCAGCAGCAGCAGCGTAGCAGATCTATTCCGCCAAGACCAAATACATTAACATTGTTATGTACATTACCATGCCAATCCCTCAGAGAGTTGTCATGACAGAAATGCAGTTTATAACATAACATAACATGACATAACAGTATTTCCACCTGAAGTAAGGCCAGGGAAAAAACACACATAAAAAATAGAAAAAAACTTTAAAAATGTTTCATTTTTGTTTGTGCTGTAATTTCTGCTGTAAACTTAACTTTAACTCTTTTACATTTATGTTTCAGAGTAATCGACAGACTGATGGTAAACTAAACACTCCAGTCACTAGCCTCTTTCTCTCTCTCTCTCTCTCTCTCTCTCTCTCTCTCTCTCTGCATTCCTCTGGTGTTAGGTAAGAACCTCTCTTGTCAACACAAGTAAAATTATGTATTCAGATTTCCATGATTCAACTTCCTCATCCTGGCCATTGAGTCCATATATGGCTAATTTCCATTTTCCTGATGTAATCAGACTCTGCTTGTTGTAATTGGTTCTCAGTGCATTCAGATTCATATCACGCGAGTAAATAACTGCACTTCTGTAATAATTGTGTAATTTGTGGTGTTCTGATGTGTTTGTTTGAGTGGTATGAAAGTTTATGTTAGTTGATTTGGGCAGAATACACTATAGCAATGTTGTGTTTCTTATTTAAGTGGAATAAGATATTCTCTAACTTGATTGGTTGTTTTTTGTTTACTTTTTAAAGGAGTCATATTCTACACTTCTTCACTTCCCGAAAGTCTTCTTATGATCTTAGTCATTGTTTCGCACAACCAAAACAGCCATGATTTACTTTTACATGACAATTTTTTACTTTTGTAGTACACTACCATTCAAATTTTTGGGGCTAGTAAGATTTTTTAAATGTTTTTTTAAGTCTCTTTTGCTCAGCAAGGCTGTCAATTTGAGCAGCCATCTGGCACAAAGTTGACCTTTTTATGCAAGTGAGCAGCAATGGGAAGCAGTAACATCTACTAACACAAAACAGTACAGCAATTTGATGACATCCAGCAGTTTAATCACTGTCATGTATACATGTACATTTCAAAAGATCAAGGAAAAAACATGATTTTTTTCAATAATCACCCTGATTATTGCTCTTTCTTTATATTTCTTTTTTTTATCTGAGCTTTAAATCACGGATGTTCTTGTCACAGTAGACTGTAGAGACTCTCCATCAACACATCAGACAGAATTATCAAGTTTTTGCTGTTGATTGTGAAGATTCTCAAGATCTCAAGTTCCTATTTGTCCAGTGGGATGTCCGTCATCTGAGTCCCCCCTCCTCTGTCTGTCCAAACAGGAAACACGACATGACACGATATACATCAAACTTACTCAAAGTTCTCGGACAACTCTCTGGAGAAGCTTGTTGAGATTTATTAACTGCATAACCATTTACACACCGACCTTCAGTAACCTCTCCTCTCCTCTTTTTCTCACTCCCTCTTTCTTTCCTCAATTCACTGTAAGTTCTTTCATATTTAATGAGATTAGTTCCACCCACTGCCTGTGCTGCAGCATTCATGCAGCTAAGAGAAACACAGAGAGATGGACAGAGAAACACAGACCACATGATAAAAAAAGAGAAAGTTTCATTCTCGTGAGTCAGTCATCATTAGTGTATGACGGGCAAACCTAACCCCAGATCAGATCTCCTGCCCTGTCTGCTGTTTTAGACCCATAGATGATGCTATTACAACCTAACAACTGCATAGCAACATGCTAAATCACTCAAAACAGCCTGGCAACCGCATAGCAACACTCTGACAACCACTCACCCTAGAAACTTCACAGTAAACAAACAAAAAGAGAGAACACTGAAAAGCCTTTGCATTTGCAAAGAAACCACCTTGAAAACAACCAAAACAGCCTAGCAACTGCACAGCAACATGCTAAAACACTCAAAACAGCTTGGCAACCACATAGCAACACCTTGACAACCACTCACACCCTAGAAACTTCACAGTAAACAAACAAAAAGACAGGATGCTGAGAAAACCTTTTCATTTGCATAGAAACCACATAGAAACCACCCAGAACAGCCTAGCAATTGTATAACAGTGCCCTGGTAACTGAATAGCAATACACAAAAACACTCAGGTCACCTTAGCAATCCCCTATAAACACACTAGCAACCTGTTAAAAACACAAAGAACACTTAGCAACCATCCACCACACCCTAGTAATAAAAAGAGAGAACACCGAGAACACCTTTGAATTTGCATAACACCTAGCAACCACCCAGAACAACCTATGAACTGCATAGGAATGCACGAAATAAATACACTCAGAACACTTTAGCAACTGCATGGCAACGCCCTGGCAACTACCAACCCCATAGCATTGTGGCAGTAGGTACGTCCCAATTTGCGTACAACCCCAATTCCAGAAAAGTTGGGATGTTTTGTAAAATGCAATAAAATCAAGAATCTGTGATTTGTTAATTCTCTTTAACTTTTATTTAATTGACCAAAGTACAAAGAAAAGATTTCCAAAGTTTTCACTGCCAACTTAAATGTATTTTGTAAATATAAACAAATTTTGATTTTGATGGCTGCAACACACTCCAAAAAAAAGTTGTGACAAAGGCAAAATAAAAGTGAAAAGGTTATAGAATATTTTTTTTGAAGTGTTGAAAGTAAGCAGGTGAATTGGTAATAGGTGAGGGTATCATGTTTGGGTATATAAGGAGCATCTCAGTCTTTGCAAGCAAAGCTGGATCATGGCTCTTCACTTTGTGCCAAATTTCATGAGAGAAGTGTCAAACAAATAAAAAATCACATTTCTCAATGCAAAATCACAAATAATATAGGTCTTTCTCCAACTACAATACATAATACTGTGAAAAGATTCAGGGAATCCAGAGAAATCTCAGTCTGTGTAGGGCGAGGCATTAAAGAGAACATATTAGATTTAATATGGGCTGCTTTTGGTGCTTGACACTTTTTATTGGTCATTTTGTGTTTCAAGAATAAGGTCCAAGGTTAAGAATATGCTAGAAGTTACTTAAATGTAAAATGTTTTTCTCTATTTAACATTACAATAGTGAAAGACGACTTCCCTTATTGATCACTTCCTTCCTCAGGTAAATTAGCCTACATGTTTTCTTGCGCGGCTGATGGAGTCATGAAAAATAATCACGTTGTTTGCATTCGCCAAAACGGATTTGCTGAAAACAAAAAACACTGACGGTGACGGTAATTGCCGTTAGCGTGAATCCCGCTCGCTGTGGGAACAGTTATGTTCACGATTTGTGATTGATTTACTTAATGCATACTGATCATGCGTGTGAGGGGGCCGTGACTGGATGATGACAGGTGTCTGTGATCATTCTCAAGTGTCGTGATCACGTATGGGACAAATCAATTAGGCCCAATATACGGGACGTCCTGGCTAATATGGGACAGTTGGCAACCCTAGCAGTGATGCCGCAGGGTTCTCTGGGCCAGTGCTCATCTTAGATAGTCAAAAAGACAGTGGAAATGTGTGCTGTGATTAGATGAGTCCACATTTCAACTTGTTTCTGGGAAAAATGAATGTCACGTTCTCAGTCCCAAAGACCAAAGGGACCATCCAGACTTTCATCAGTGACAGATGTAAGAGCAAACATCTGTTATGGTATGGGGTGCAGCAAAGCAATTCCAAAATCATATATTGGAATTGTACAGACGGGGGGGGGTTAAACCTCTTGATTGGTTTATAATTAAAGCTCAACTTAAATGTATTTTGTAAATATAAACAAATTTTGATTTTGATGGCTGCAACACACTCCAAAAAAAAGTTGTGACAAAGGCAAAATAAAAGTGAAAAGGTTATAGAATATTTTTTTTTAAGTGTTGAAAGTAAGCAGGTGAATTGGTAATAGGTGAGGGTATCATGTTTGGGTATATAAGGAGCATCTCAGTCTTTGCAAGCAAAGCTGGATCATGGCTCTTCACTTTGTGCCAAATTTCATGAGAGAAGTGTCAAACAAATCAAAAATCACATTTCTCAATGCAAAATCACAAATAATATAGGTCTTTCTCCAACTACAATACATAATACTGTGAAAAGATTCAGGGAATCCAGAGAAATCTCAGTCTGTGTAGGGCGAGGCATTAAAGAGAACATATTAGATTTAATATGGGCTGCTTTTGGTGCTTGACACTTTTTATTGGTCATTTTGTGTTTCAAGAATAAGGTCCAAGGTTAAGAATATGCTAGAAGTTACTTAAATGTAAAATGTTTTTCTCTATTTAACATTACAATAGTGAAAGACGACTTCCCTTATTGATCACTTCCTTCCTCAGGTAAATTAGCCTACATGTTTTCTTGCGCGGCTGATGGAGTCATGAAAAATAATCACGTTGTTTGCATTCGCCAAAACGGATTTGCTGAAAACAAAAAACACTGACGGTGACGGTAATTGCCGTTAGCGTGAATCCCGCTCGCTGTGGGAACAGTTATGTTCACGATTTGTGATTGATTTACTTAATGCATACTGATCATGCGTGTGAGGGGGCCGTGACTGGATGATGACAGGTGTCTGTGATCATTCTCAAGTGTCGTGATCACGTATGGGACAAATCAATTAGGCCCAATATACGGGACGTCCTGGCTAATATGGGACAGTTGGCAACCCTAGCAGTGATGCCGCAGGGTTCTCTGGGCCAGTGCTCATCTTAGATAGTCAAAAAGACAGTGGAAATGTGTGCTGTGATTAGATGAGTCCACATTTCAACTTGTTTCTGGGAAAAATGAATGTCACGTTCTCAGTCCCAAAGACCAAAGGGACCATCCAGACTTTCATCAGTGACAGATGTAAGAGCAAACATCTGTTATGGTATGGGGTGCAGCAAAGCAATTCCAAAATCATATATTGGAATTGTACAGACGGGGGGGGGTTAAACCTCTTGATTGGTTTATAATTAAAGCTCCATCGTTCTTGTTGATCAAAACCCTCTGCATGAGTTTGTTTTTAACAGATGGGATTTCATTTTGAAAAGCAATTTAGTTGCATCAGATATTGTAGGAATTATATAGTTTCGTTGTGTTTTTGTTGCAATTATACACACACTGAATAGTTTGGAAACTTAGACCTGGGGGTTATTTAAACATGCCGAGAGCAGAGGAGAGATTTTCAGGTGGGCCTGTGGTTTATCACTGACAGCTCATAGACGTGATCCAGATGACAGCGGGAAGAGTGCAATAGAGACAGAGAGATATAAACAGAGATGGCATGTGTTATGGTTTAACATCTCTGATTGATGATCTTTAGCGCAAGGCTGGCGCTTGCAAACGACCTCTTGTGTCGATCCGGAGAGCAGGAAGTTTTAACATCTCCTTATGTCCAATCCAACTGTCCCTGATGAAAGAGACAGGTGATATTACCTCACACGCACACATTAGTGAGGGGAGAGAGTGAGTATTTCCATTTTTCTGCCCTGTTAGAGTTTATAAATAGTTAGCGGCAGCTTGTGATTGGGAGAGGACGTCCTACACTGAGATATCTTATCTTAAACAGACTCTTCAAAGCTCCAAAAGGAAACACACAGCCTGAGAAACGGGGACTGTAATCTGAGAATGTTAGCAGTGCTGTAAGTTTGTATTTATAAAAGAGAAAGATGAAACAATTTTTCCCAAAATCAAGCTCAAACTAACTTGATCCCGCCCCTCCAATGCCAGGAACCATGTAGTCTAGCAACATATCTGGTCCACTTTCATAGATTCAGCAGTATAAACCTTGCAAGCTTTAACAAATCCACCCACTTTTGTTCTTCAGAAGTGCTCGTTGTCGCAGCCCTGGCAACTACACTAAAGACCCTAGCAACTGCATAACAATGCCATAAAACCATTCAGAACACTTTAGCAAAAACAAAGCAATGCCCTGGCAACTACATAGCAAAGCACTAAACCATTTAGAACACCTTAGCAACCACCTAGCAACACCCCAGAAAGCACCAAAGACACACTATCAACTGCATAGCAATGCACAAAAAACAATTTGGGAAACACCTAAGCAACAATCTAACAACAACCCAAAACACCCTAACAACTGAATAGCAAAGGCCTAAACCCACTCAGAACACTTTAGCAAACACAAAGCAATACCCTCTGGCAACTGCGTAGCACTAAACCCCATTTAGAACACCCTAGCAACAACCCAAAACACACTAGCATCTGCAGAGTAATTGGCATAAAACTACTCAGGACACTTTATCAATCACAAAGAAATACCCTGGCAACTGCATAGCACTAAACCCCATTTAGAACACCTTAGCAACCCCCTAGCAACAACCCAAAACACACTAGCAACTGCAGAGCAATGGCATAAAGCTACTCAGGACACTTTATCAATCACAAAGAAATACCCTGGCAACTGCATAGCACTAAACCCCATTTAGAACACCTTAGCAACCCCCTAGCAACAACCCAAAACACACTAGCAACTGCAGAGCAATGGCATAAAACCCACTCAGAACACTTTAGCAAACACAGAGCAATGCCCTGGCAACTGCATAGCACTAAACACTATTTAGAACACCCTAGCAACCACCTTGCAACACCCTAGCAACTGCATAGAAAATTAACAAAATAAGCACTCTGAATGTTTTTTCTAACCACATAGCAACACCCTAGAAACCACCCAGAACAGTCTAGCCACTGCAAACTTTGACAAATCCAGTGACTTCTCTTCTTCAGAGGTACTTCTTGCAGCAGTCCTGGGAACTTGTAAACACGACCTTGCTTCCTGTGACTCAGTGATCTTGTGTAGAAGCCAGCTAATCTGATCGGAGCTAGTGCTTTGAGACAGCTTTATGCTGTTTTGAGAAAACTCTTGATGCTTTTTATGCTTGTAGATGGTCAGCGAAAGGTCTGAGACATATGGAACTGTGTGACTTTTGACCCTTAGGAGGAGGTGATATGATCATGTCCCATAGACGTAAAGAAAAGGTTAAAGGCCATTAGTTCTGCTCTCCATCTCACTTCTGCATCAACAAGGTTTAAATCTGGATTTATGACTAAACCTTTAGAGGCAGGTAAATCCGAATATAATCTTTAGAATAAAGTGGAATTTAGAAGTGTGGTCAAGAATGTTTACATCCTACTAACTGCAAACTCTTTCATGCATTTGGAAATCCCCTAAAAACACTGATAAGAATGGAGACAAGAACACATCTTGAATATTCAAAATTCATGGACACAAATCCAGCAACTAGTTTTTCATTGTACACATGTAATCCACACTGTCTGGAACATTTTAACTGGTGGAAAACATGCTTCAGGAGTGTTTTAGTTTAATGTCTGAATCTAAATATATTCTGAGATGTTGTGTGAAGGTGCTGGGATTCCCACGCTGTGTGTGTGTGTGGATCAGTTCACTGTAAACGGGGATAACGGGTCACAGAGGAAGGCAGAACATTTGTGGGTGGAACCCCAGCAGCGCTTCCTGTCCCGGCTCAGTGGGTTCAACCTCACTGGGGACTCGTGGAGGTCGTGGAGCTGTCAGTCATGTGGTCATGTGTTCATGGGAAAGCTTGAGATGAATATGACATTGCAGTTACAACACAAAACTGACCTCAGAGCAGAGCTTCTGCACAAGAGACATCGAAAGAAAACACTGCACTGTTGGTTTAATTAGTTTAATTTGGTTATGTTAGCTTTAATTTTGTTTAGCACTGCTTTGGCAATACAGATTCAAACGTTTATACGGCCCTCCTGTTTATTTCAGTTTAATGCTGCTTTGGCAATAAAACTCATAATTTATTTATTCTGTACTGCTGTTTAGTTTAGTTTAGTTCAGTTTAACGCTGCTTTGGCAATAAAATTCATATTTTTCACCGCATTGTTGTTTAGTTTAGTTTACTTATTGTAGTTTAGTTTAATTAGCACTGCTGTCAGGGTTATTTTCTGTTTTGGTTTAGTTCTGTGTTCCTTGTTTAATTTGACCCAGTTTCCTTTGTTCCCATTTTCTCTCCACTCATTTGTTTCCATAGTTACTCATTAGTTCTCACCTGTTCTGATTCTGTTAATCATCTGTCTATTCAAGCCCTCAGTTTAGTCAGTTCCTTGTCTGGTATTGTTTGTATGTTTCAGTAGCTGTGTCATGGTTTCTCCTGAGAATTCCCATTGGATTTATTATTATACCATGTTTTTCTTTTCTCTCTCAAAAACGTCTCAGAGAACTAAATTTAGGAGCATTGGAGATGCTCTCAGTGACACTGTGAAGAGGAAGGTCATTTTCCTGCTATTTTTGTTCTCTAGAGACCCCCTCAGGTCCCTCCATATTTCTCCCCTGCTGTGAAAGCCCTGTTAATTGTTTTCTCTCTGTGTTTGTTGGGAACATGTTGCCCTTGACCCCCTGGTTGCAGAGAGAGAGAGACCCCCACTCTCTCCGTCTGACGTCATGTGGGAGCTACCACTCAAACAAACTCTCTCTCTCTCTCCACCAGGTGTGTTCATGATCAATTGTTGCTCTGTTTATCCCTCAGTTTTCTTCATTCCACTGTTCATGTGACCTCTTTTGTTCTACACATGCATACAGTCAGACTTCACGCTACAGTATTTCTCTCTCTGCTCTGGTCTGCGGCCAAGTCCCTCGTTCCTTCCAGTAGATTGTCCTCCTCCACAGAGCGAGGGAAGGTCGGCTGGGGGAGGTGGAGAGAGGGAGGCAGGAAAAAGAGAGAGAGGAGAACCCAACAGTATGTAAACACCTCGTGTCGAGGACAAGCTGTTCTTAAGTTTGGCCTCTCCAAGGAATTGATTTATAAAGCTTAAGATGTAGAAATA
>NW_015558600.1:287093-292147 GCF_001515605.1 Sinocyclocheilus anshuiensis | reverse complement strand
CCTGATTTTAGAGCAGCAGTAGATCTCTCTGAGCTCATGTGATCAATCAGAAAACCACATCTCTGTGTCATTCTTTCACCACAAACTCTCGCTGTAATGAACACAAGCTGCATTTCCTGTATTACTAACTGACAGGAGCATTGCGTGCAGCTACCTTAAGACACTAATTAGTGCTGTGCGCCTATTATAAAAATTCTGGTAATCTCCTTTTGTGATTGTTTAACCTGTAAACACCTTGTTATGATTTTCTGGCTTTACCAAATGCATTTTGTTAGGAGATGGATTTAAAAAATATATAATATAAAATTAAAAAGTAGTTTACTTGAATACTTTATATTGTTGTTGGATACCTGAAGCACTGTAAGATACTTAAAGCACATTTGACCTCAATTTGCATCTTTCTTTATTATTTTATTTATTAATGGCTGTTTACTGAATAAATTACATTGAAACACTGTTCATTTAATTGAGAATTACTTTATGGCTACATGCCATTGTTTTAATATGTGTTTTTTTTTTTTTAATAAATATATAAAAATATTTATAAATATATTATATTTATTAATTTGATATTATATTATAATAAAATGATGTGTACTTACAAATGATTTAATCATATTAAAAACAATGGTACGATGTAATGTATTTATTAATGACTGTTTACTTCAATAAATTAGTTTGGAGAAAAAACTCTGAAAAACAGTTTACTTAATTGAGAATTACTTGATGGTTATATGCCATTGTTTTTTTATCTGTTATTAAATGTACAGTATTAACATGTAACTTTTTAATAAAGTTATTATGGTTTTAGTATTTTGTTTTATATTATTATATTTCATTGTATTCAAATATTCATATAAATATTTAACTTGTGTTAATCACATTGTAAGCTTTATAAATCAGAAAAAACAAAAAACAAAAAAACAAAAACTGAATAAATTACATTGAAACACTGTTCATTTAATTGAGAATTACTTTATGGCTACATGCCATTGTTTTAATATGTGTTTTTTTTTTTTTAATAAATATATAAAAATATTTATAAATATATTATATTTATTAATTTGATATTATATTATAATAAAATGATGTGTACTTACAAATGATTTAATCATATTAAAAACAATGGTACGATGTAATGTATTTATTAATGACTGTTTACTTCAATAAATTAGTTTGGAGAAAAAACTCTGAAAAACAGTTTACTTAATTGAGAATTACTTGATGGTTATATGCCATTGTTTTTTTATCTGTTATTAAATGTACAGTATTAACATGTAACTTTTTAATAAAGTTATTATGGTTTTAGTATTTTGTTTTATATTATTATATTTCATTGTATTCAAATATTCATATAAATATTTAACTTGTGTTAATCACATTGTAAGCTTTATAAATCAGAAAAAAAAATTAAAAACAGTGGTATGATGTAAAACTATTGATTTATTGTCATGACTGTAAGTATTAAAACACACACATATAAATATACAGCATATATATATATATATATTTTTTTTTTCTCGCAAAATATAAAGATATTACACAAATATAAACGTAGTTTGAGATTGTTGGTAGATGGACCTGATTACATCAGTTTTGTGCCCTAACTTTTTGATACGAATATACACAGAAAATCAGATTTCTGCTTTCCTGTCCAGGTACCTGTGATTTGTGTAGTCTTGTAACCATGACGTGGCTGTTGGAGATGATCTCTACTGATTAATCAGCTCTGCATTTGGTAACACCCTGAAAAACGCTGACAAGCTTTAAAGACCAGAACATGACCGTAATGTGAACAGATCCACAAGCTAATTACAGAATCACTGGAGTAATTTTGTGTCATTATTGGCATTATGTTGTCTTGAGCGTTATCAAACACAAACCCAGTGCAGGAAGTGAGGCCCACGATCTTTCCTGTTCAGAGAGATTATCAAAGTGTTTCTGTTTGGTGGAAATGAGGGCGGCAACAGCACAGAGGACAGAGGGGGTGCAGAGAGAGTGTTTTAGCACTGAGATGAGGCTAACGCGATCGGACGGCTTCACTGAGGCGAGAGAGAAAGAAGGAGGGAAGAGAAAAGAGACATGCGGGGGATGTCGAGGGACCTCTGGGACGCTCTTTCTGCTTTTAGGTGAAACCGCGGCTCCACTTGTACCTGCAGCACCTCCTCTCTGAGGAAAAGAAAGAGAGAATGCCAAAATGCTGAAAATAACAATGCAAAGACAATTTTAAAAAGCATGTTCAAATGGCTGGAGAACCTGCTGAAAAGCATACATTTCCATCAAATTCCATGCTGGTCCACACTGGTTTATGTTAATTAGGGCTGATCAACCTAGTAAAACAGCATAGTCTTTCTTGTGAAGCTGACTGACAAAGGTAGTGTTGCTGGTTAAGAACAGAATCATACTCTATGCAAGTATGTAAGAGCAAAAAAATAAAAAATAATTACTTGAAAAACACTTTACTTAATTGAGAATTATTTGAGGGCTACATGCCATTGTTCTAATTAAATCTGTTATTTATGCTTATATTTACTTATTTATTTTTAATATTTATTAAAACTTTTAAAATAAAGTTATTTTAACATTTTTGCTTTATATGATTATATTTCATTGTATTAAACATATGTATATACATATTATAAATAAAAAATATACAAATATTATAAATCTAAAATATTTTAAATATCATAAAAGTGCAGGTAGCTAACAATAGATGGAGGACCAAAACACTGTAAATTTAATTTAATTAATTAATCAATAAATAATTAATTAAACCAATTAATTAACAAATTGGAAGAAATTATGATTTATTATTAAAACAGCAACTTCTGGAAATATTTTTATTTAAAGAAGAAATAATGCTTTATTATTAAAATGGCTTTTAAATATAGTATGTTTATTATGGGAAAAATAATTTAATTGCAGTAGTGGTTTTGTGAAAGTGGATATTAAATGCTGTGTTTTCATGGAATATTAAAACATAAATAGAGGTATATTTATTTATTGGTTTAATTATTTATTGACTTAATTGTTTCGCAATAATAATTGCTTTCATTAATTATTAATACATTTCATTATTTCATTTAGAGTATTTTTGTCCTTAATACCTATAAACATGTTTGTTTACCATGCAATAGTAGTACCCCCCTGAATGTGTTCTGATGCATTTATGAAAGCAATGTGAAATCACGCTTGTATAGCAAGAACATTCACGTACATTCAGTATGTTTTGGGCCGAAGAAGCCTTCATACCAAAACACAACAGCAGTGTCTTTTCAGCAGGGAAACTAGAAATTTGGTGACCTATACAGTACTGAGTGCTGATCTGTTCCACGCAGGCTTTCTCTTCACTGTGAAGAAGCGAAGAGCTGTCACTTTCAGGTAGCAGAGGCTAGAAGATGTTAGAGGTGTGACATCATGTCCAGACACCCGCGGCCTCCTGGGAGTCTGGCTGTGGTGAATCGCCTGGAGGAGAGAAAGAGAGGTGTGATACACAGCCTGATCAATCAAAACAAGAAGAAGAAGAATAAAAACCTAGATATATGAATGGTACCAATTTATCTGGCTGATGTTGGATATTCAGCTGTGCATGGTCATTTCCCATATTTTTACATTTAGATTACCTCTGCTGTCATCTACATTTTCCCTTAAAGTTAATAAATAAAAACAATAATAATAACACTGTGAAATGTAATATTTTGCAGATCTCAAAACGTATATCCATTTTTCATACTGTACTTTACAATGTTGTGATGCCTAAATTTACTTGTAGCAGGGTTATTATAGTTAACCCAAACTAAAAATAAAAGATTTTGTTAATTTTCTTATTTTAAATTATTTTAATGATGTACTAAAGTAACTAAAACTGAAATAAAATTAATTTATTATTAAAATCTTAACGATACTAAAATAACACTGGCTTTCTAGCATTTAAAATTTATTTTAGTTTGCAATATTTAATTTGAGTTTTATTTTGAATTTACTAAAATAACATAATTTTAAAAATACCAAAATTGATTACAGTGACGTTAAAACCGAGGTACGTACCGAACCGTCATATTTGTGTACCGTTACACCCCTAATTTACATGTATTTAGCAGATGCTTTTATCCAAAGCAACTTACAATTATTAAATATATTTTTATATTTAACATTTATAACATGAAAATAATTATTGGTTTATAATTATTGGCCGGAATTTAGAAAATCATCGGACAAAATACTAACATTATCACAGTTGGTGTTGTCCTTCCATAGGAAAATCCATAAAGTGTCTTTCCTTCTTCTCCGAACAATGGAGTTGTCCTGTCTTTATGCTCAGGTGTATAATTCCTCAACCTTCCCTTCCTTCGATGACCTCACTTCCTGTCTTTCTTCTCTTCACACTTCCTGTTCGGCAATAGGTTTGTTTTTTCCACAAGCTGCTTCTTAAATCGAATGTTTCTATTGGGAATGTCGTCCGGGGGCCCCATGAATTCAAACAGTGGCCTTGAGTTAAGACAAGCTACGACTAAACTAGCCATGCCAACTTTATCTTTTACTTCACGGTAGATGGCAAGCGAGCAGAAACTTTTCTTTCCGAAGCCACAGTGCTGTGAATGATTTAGCGTCCCTGCGGCGGTGCTGCTGGGAACAGCAGGGCTACACCGGCGCAGGCTTTAGAGCTCATCATTTATGGAAGTTCAGGGGAGAGAGAGGCTTGTTTTGACCCAGCTAGAGCTTCCCGGAGCTGGAGAGCATGAATAAGGCATGTTCAGCCTCCGCTCTGTCTGTACGGTAGGCCTCGGACGACGTGATGGAGTCCAGGGAGGAACAGGAGGGGCCGGTCACAGGAAAACACACAAGGGGCCACACGGGAGGCATGTTGTGACTGGGAACAATGAGGTTTATTTAGCATGACAGCAGCAGCAGGAGATACAATGAACACGAGAGCTTCAAGCAGGTGTGTGTCCGGCTGCCTTCAGATCAGTGGACAACATGTTGTCCGATCGGTCTGCACACGCAAACAAAGCCAAAACCTAGATATTTTAGGCAATATAGAAATCCTGGCCAGG
>NW_015558600.1:272748-287054 GCF_001515605.1 Sinocyclocheilus anshuiensis | reverse complement strand
TAGAAATATAGAATATAGAAATCCTGGCCAGGACGCGTCCTGGGAAAATGGCACGTATGGTCACCCTAACTAATGTGATCTTTAGCAAATCTCAAAATGATTTTCATACTGTACACTTTAGGTTTAGCATTTACTAATTTACTAAATTTATTTAGTCAAGCTTCTCAAAAAGCAACCAGCTGCTTTTGCACTATATTCCAAGTCATATGATAGCTTTGTGTGAGAAACAGACTGAATTTAATTCAATAATTGTTATTCATTGAAAATCGTGGCATCTGCTTCTATTAGGGTTAATGAGACAACAGCGATTCATCAACGAATCATTCTTTTGAATCAAATCTTTGAAAAGAATCGGTTCATCTGTGTGCAGAGACACACAACCAGTCTGCATAATTTGTTCATGAATCAATCTGATTCGGTTCACTGATTCAATGATTCAGTCACAGCAGTTAAACATTACTTGTGAATAACTTTTTCTTCAGAATGTTTTGTTCTGAAAAGAGATTTTTTAATGTATGACTTCAGAAGACTTGAAATACAGAACACAAGTTGTATGGACTACATTTAGTTTTTTAGTTTTTTTTTTGTCCTGACATTGATAGTAGCCTACTTGTATTTCATGGAAGAAAGAAAGTAATTTTGGTTTGAAATGACATGAGGATGAATAAATTGTGACGTAATTTTCATTTTGAACTGTTCCTTTAAGGGAGCCTGATGGGCACCTCTGTCGGTCTCTACAAAGGTGGACACCATATTTCCAACATTCAAATGCAAAATTTTAGGAATCAGTCATTGAAAATTCAATATTGATTCATCACTAATCTGATTATAGTGATGGGCATGCAGTGTCTATGTCAGTTACAGCGCTGCTCTCTGCCTTTACATTTGAGTGCTGTGATTTGTGAGATGAACATTTGATTACACATGATGAATTAAAAATTGAAAGGATGGCTTTCCTCTACACCATATTTCCAACATTCAAATGCAAAATTTTAGGAATCAGTCATTGAAAATTCAATATTGATTCATCACTAATCTGATTATAGTGATGGGCATGCAGTGTCTATGTCAGTTACAGCGCTGCTCTCTGCCTTCACATTTGAGTGCTGTGATTTGTGAGATGAACATTTGATTACACATGATGAATTAAAAACTGAAAGGATGGCTTTCCTCTCCTTCTCTGTTTTCATGTATCTTTGATGTGCATTTCATTTTTTTTCTTTGGTTCGCTCTCAGACCCAGCATAACACGCACATAAGGACATTTTTAGCTTGGGTTGGGTAATGAACTGTAAGATTTGACTGTGTGGAAGAAAAGGCAGTGAGACGGAAGACGGTCCCTCTTGAGAGCTGCTAAAAGCATGCTGTCGTACAGCCTTTCTACCGCCACACCCCACCAGGACAACGATCGCTGAATCCCACGCAGATGCAGTACACCGAACCCACACTGACAGGATTTTGTTAGGGTGACCATAAGTCCTCTTTTTTTTCCCAGACAAGTCCTGACCGGGAATTCTAAATCTCCTAAAATGTCCGGTTTTGGCTTTGCTTTCCTGTTGACATGCTCTCTACAGTCCTCATACATTATATTATATGTACATGTTTTTGCATCGCATTGACTGTTCTCTGTAGGTCCCACCTTCTCACACGCCATGATTGGTTGATTATGTACAATGCCTGCATGCTATTGGTCAAACTACTTTTCAGTCATTACCTTAAGCAAGTATGAAAACAATAGGAAAACAAAGCCAAAACCTGGATGTTTTATGCAATTTAGAAATCCCAGCCAGGACATGTCTGGGAAAAAGAGGACTTATGGTAACCCTAATTTAGGAAGACCAGCTTTACCAATACTAGCATGAATTTTGTGTTGATTTGGTTAACTTTTCTGTTGAAGCTTGTTGACCAAGTAACTAGCTTAAACAGAAACATTTCTTTGATCAACCAGCTTTACTATGACGATCATGTTGGTCCTCCAGCTAGACCAGCACCAAACCATTTTAGACCAGCATAGAAATTAATGCTGATTTATATAATTAATAAAGCTAAACTGATAGAGCATGGCACTGGGAATGCAATATGCTTAATTTGTGGCTTGACAGGGTTTCTATGGTTATGAAAAATCTGGAAAAATCTGGGAATTTTAATTGTGGTTTTGCAGACTTGAAAAAGTAATTAAAATGAATAAAATCTTGAAAAGCGTTTATACAAAATGTAGTTTTCTTATGTTCAGCTAAAATATTTCATTAGATATTCAAATTATTTAGTTTCATTGTCAAATGGTTTTTCAATTATCCTTATCCCGAAATCAATAACAAGACATTGAAAAGTTGTGCAAATTCATTGGTCAAAAATGTGTGGGAACCAAGGTTGTGCAAATTTCAGAATTGGCTCTATTTTAGTTCATGAGTTGGGATTTGAATTGCTTTAGCTAATCTAAACAGGAAATTTAATTGGATTGACAGGAAGAGGAATTGTAATTCAAAGACATTCAACACAGGTGATGCATTCTGGGAAATGAAGTCAAATTCAAGTTTGAATTGGGCAATTTAAAAGGCATTCTCAATTCACTTCTGAAAAGTGCACAACCCTGCTGGGAACCTCACTTGAACTTACTGTTGCTTTGGAAATTGTACATGCTGGTCTTTTCAGCAGGGACATCCATCAAAATCTGCTTAGACAGTTTTCTCAAGTTTGGACCAGGCTGAAAGTCCATGTCTGTGATCTTTCACTGCTATATCAGGTGGACGCTTCAGGGGGCCAGTGTCACTCCGGCCACGACTGACAGCCAGACCTTTTAAGGCAGAAAAAAGACAGAAATGATCAGTAAGACACACAAATGAACTCACCACTGTATGGACACACAAGCCTTAGCTGGGACTGATATTTCTCTTCATGCTTTGATGTACATGAGTGCCTCTCCTCCCTAAAAGGACAGAGAGGACCTATTAGCTCAGAAATAGACCTTTAAAATCCTCAAGCTAATAAAAGACCACACGGGTTTACAAGACCCAGATCTTCCATGCCGATAACGCAGGATTACGTAGTAAACTCCTGCTTCCATCTTTTTTCAGATTATCCTTTTAAGTCAGGGTTTTCTGGTCTTTATATTAGTTCGATTTCGTCTCTCGCTCTCCGTCAGTGTGTTTTATCAGCTGACGAAGGGCTGGAGTGCTCAACTGCTGATTTGTTGGAAAATAAACACTGACAGTTTAATTGATCTCAGCTGCTCCGGACTCCATAAAAGGCCTTGGTCTTCTGAAAGTCATTTGTTTACATTTGAGCTCTTGGACGTTATGTTAATATGAGAACGGGAATAGAAAGCCAGTGGGTTTGGTAAAGAATGTTTAAGCTTTGCTAATCAGCAAATCTGTGCTATTCTACTCTTATATCACATATCTGGGTGAGGAATCATTCAGCGGGCTGGTTTATTTAGTTGATGTGTGTCAACAGCTTTGAACTTCTGTGTCTAGTCGTGCTGAAAAGCAGAGGAAAGAGATATTTATGAATTGTTTGGGAGGAAATGAGGAGAGGGATCTTAGTTAGGTTCCCGCATCAACTTTGTCTGAGATGTTTCGGCCAAAATCATACAAACAGAAACAAATAAGCCAAGAGATACAGTAAGCATATAGAGTTATAAAATATATGCTTTTATTGCTGGTATCTTCCAAAACTCTAAAGGAGATACATGTAAGATTGTTTCAGAAGAAGAGAGTTTCAGAAGACATCTCAAGATTTCCTCAGATCTCAATATGAGCTCAAATATTTCTCATCAAATTCTTAGACTGAGCTATGCCATCCATATTGTTTTATCTCTCTGTACTATATTGTCTCAATTAATTTTTATATATGTATTATTTATGTTTATTATTTATGATATGAATGTAATGCTATATATCAAATACTAACATTGTAATAATCATATTATAGTATAAATATAAATAATACTATTTTTATAATAATACATAAATAGTATAATATAAATAATTTGAATAAATCGTATTAAAATGAGTGTATATAATAATATAATATAATATTTATTAATATATTATATATAATACAATACACATGCATATGTATTTATTGCATATAGATATTATATAATTATTAAATAGTAATAATACTAATATTTAATATTATAATAAAATTTATATAGAAATATTAAACATTTACTTTCTTATGGCTGGTCTTGCTGTTCTTACAAACATCTGAGAGTTTGTATACTTTAATGACAGACTGATTTGTATTAAATACATTTCTCTATTTAATCTCGTTGCTGTCTGTAAGAAACAAATGAGATATTATTTATGATTATGGTCTTATTTGTGATTTTACTTTCCTATAGTTCTCTCTTTCTCAGGGAGATTTCACTGGAATGGTCTCCCAACAGCTCTTGGCAGCAGAAGTTCAATGCAGAGAGCAAACAGGGAATTCACCTTAAAAGGAGCCAATCTGAGTCTCTATAAACCCGAGAGAGCCAAGAGTGTATATACAACTGCATGAAACAGTTTACAGTCACTCCAGCACTTCTTAAATAGATACTCGACGTCTGTTTTTCCTGAGTGTGTGTGTGTGTGTGTGTGTGTGTGTGTGTGTGATTGATAGATTGAGTTTGCATGGCTTAACTTTCCTAAGAGACCTCTGTGTGTTTTTATTGTCCTGTTTTTACAGTCATATATCATCTATAGTCTTTTTATTGTCTGATGCACAGCTTACACAACAACACACTCACTGTTGGGCCACCAGACAAGCATGTGATGAATTAAACTTTGAACTCTGCAAGAAAATGACTTCCTTAGTATGTATGTCACAGAAGAATGACAGATGTCTAATTTTGTTGGTTGAAGTCATTCTCTTGGCATCATGTGAGACCAAAGGGCCTCAGACAAACACCAAAAACAATCACAGGATTATATGTGATTACACCTAAAATTCTTTAACAGCCTGAAAAAAATCACTGTTAAACCATCCTGAAATCCTGGTCTTACCTGGTTTTAGCTGGTGTAGCTTGGTTGTGTGCCCAAAATCCCTCTAAAACCATCTAACCAGACAAGCTTGGGCAGGTATAAGGCCCGAAACCAGATAATGCTACATGCAATCTTAAAGGTACAGTGACAAAAACAACCTGTTAAAGGGTCAAGAGAGGTCAGAAAATGATCATGAAAATAAAAACAACAAAAAATTTAAATAAAATTATTTTTGTGCAGTATCCTAGATGGCTCATCCTGACAATTATGTATGAAAGCCAAAGTAATTTATATGATATTTTACCTGGGGTTTAAACAAAACCAAACAATTTGCCACAGCAGTGTTAACAGCTATAAATATGCATTTTACTGGTAACCATTCAAGCCTTACCCAGTCAATAAACCATCCTGATTTGCACTTACCTGTTGTGTCTGGCCTTGCTTTGTGACAACAACATTGAAATTCAACATGAATTTGAATATTTTGTTTTGACACGGACCACAATGACAACAAAAACACAATGTTATGCTCTTGATTTAAGTTCCAGACTGGGTGCCTCATCCTGATAAAAATGGAAATGTGGTTTAAAACAGGAACAAATTTAGGCCTTAAGAATCTCAAAACCATCTTCAGACAGACACAAAACTGCAATAAGAGGTTCTGAATATTTTACACGCAGCTCTGTGGTACATCAAACACAGCTGACAGCACTGCGAGATACAGAGCACATTAAAGCTTTCAGTGACATTTTCAGCTGAACTGAGTTGATATTTACTTTGATAGATTTAAAAATGTTCATATTCCGAGTTAAAGTTAAGAAAGTTTGCATTTAAAGAGTATTCGCTTTCATTCACCCAATAAACTCAACACAAACTGAAATCATTGAAATGATTGTTTTAACTCGTATTTAAGCAAGAATATTTCTCTGATGTTGTCTCAAAAGATACTCTGAGCAAAATAGCATTTTTAGCAGTATTATTGGATGTTTAATAATGCATCTTCACAATGTTCTGAATGTTTTCAGCACTGATAAACCTCTGCACTATGGAAGTCAGTTTCTGCCACAGAATTCAAAATAAAAAATAAATTGTGAGAGTTTTTTTTTTCTATTCTGAGTGAGATATAAACTCGTAATTCTGAGAATGTCAGAATTGTGAGACAAAAACTCTTTATCCGAATTCTAAGTTTACATCTTGCAATTCAGTTTTTTTTCTTTCCACCATGGAATAAAAAATAAAAAAGGTCATTGCCACTTTTTTCTCACAATTCAGACTTTTTGTCTTGCAATTGTGAGTTTATATCTCACAATTCTGAGCTTATACCTCACACCTTATGACTTTTTTCAGAATTGTCAGATAAAAAATTACAATTCTGAGAAGAAAACTTTGAACTGTGAGATATAAACTTGCAATTGCAATTACAAAAATTTTTAAATAAATAAAATAAATTAATTAATAATAACAAAATTCAGAATGACCTTTTTTATTTTTTATTCCATGGCAGAAGCAAACTTCCATACTGCTCATACACTGAAAATTACAATTACAAAGAAACAAGCAAGCATTGAATTAAACCTAAAATTTCTTAATTAATACCGAAATGTTATTTTTGTTGTGAAATATACTCCAACAATCTTTATTTACAACTTTGGAAAATATTTTTTTACAGTGTATAACACGGATGTTCTGCCTGTTTATAAGCATTAATGCTGTAATCCCGAGGCCGTGTAAATCGCAGACCAGAGCGAGAACATCACGCCTGCCTCTGTCAAACAAACGTGCCTGATTTGCTGTTCTTCTCGTGCAGTAGATCTGTACACTGTCATTTTGAACATAACATAGGAACAGAGCTATACACAAGCTCGATTTATAGCGGAGAACACGAGCACATGGGTCCAGAGTTGACGCGCCATTCCTTTTGCTTATTCGCTACTCCTTAAGAAAACCAGAATCCCTTCGTTTGTTTATGAACTTTTACATCCTTCGAATTTTATTACTGACCCCCTGAGTGACCCCTGCAGCTCCTCTAAACACTACGGGGGTGTGAGTGCTCTCATTTAGGTCCTCTTGCTGTTATCTCTATGATGATGAAGAATGTTAGGGGTTGTTATTTATACTCCTGGTGTCTGATAGTGAGGTGACGGTGGCAGATGTGTTTATCTCTGCCAGCGTTTTCTTGATTACGAAGGGGGCAGGGTGGTCTGCAAAAGAGATGCAGACCCCCGGTGGGACACTACAGGGTAAAAGCAACGCCCAAATGACGCCCTCTGATAATTAGAGTGTTTATCTGATATCTCAAATAACTGAGAAAGACATTTGCAGACTGATCTAAGGAGAGATTCATCTTAGAAACAAACCAACTTCTACAGTGAATTTTTTTTATTTTTAAATACTCAGAAATTGCTAGTAAATTTCACAATTAATTATAAAGAAACAGCAAGTATTATGGAAGCCTGGTTCTGCCACAGAATAAAAAAAAAACAGTGGCGTTTTAACTCACAATTCAGACTTTTCACTATATATGTTCTATTATATCTATCTATACTCTAAGAAAAAAAGTCAAAATTATCAGATAGAATTGTCAGTTAGAATTCTAAGGTATAAACTTGCATTTCTGAGAAAAAAAGTCAGAATATAAGATTTTGTTTTTCTGCCACAGAAAGGATAAAAAGATAATTTTTCTGCATTGCAAGTTTAGATTTGATAATTCTGAATTTTTTCTCACGATTCTGAATTTATATCTCACAATTATATTTTTCCCTCTCAGAATTGTGAGAAAAAGTAAATTGCCTTTAAAAAATGTTTTAAGTAGAAACAGTGAAATAATGTTTTCTTGTAAATCATGCTCCAATAATTATTGTATTATTTACATTTTCAAAAAAAAAATTCATCTTTTACAATGTACTTTTAAATACTGTAATGTAAATACTATAATATTTACAGACAAAAAAATATTATTAGAGGAAGTTAATATTATTAAAATTTAATTTTGTGCAAAGCAGTACTGAAATTACAATAAATGAAGGAGCATTCATTAAATATAGAAATGAAAGATGTGTGTCACGATCTGTGCTAGGAGGAGCGCGGAACAAGGAGACGTGGAGTACATAAACAGTCTTTAAACCTGGGAATGACATGGGAATTTCACACCATCCAACAAGTAGAATCGACAAAGGAAGACTACACAGACTGGGGCTAATAAACACAGGGCAATCAGGGGAACACAGGTGCATGGAATCAATCAAATTAACACAATTAACACGAGGAGAAACTGGGTCACGGGGAGCAAAACACACACACAGTCCAGAACCCTGACAATTCGCTCCCCTCCCGGAAGGTGCATCCTCACACCGTAGAACAACAGTGTCCGTCCGGAGGAGGACGGACACCCGGGAGGGGGCCGGCAGACAGAGTCCAGGGAGGAGACAGGAGGGGCTTGGAGCAGGAGGAGCCCAGCTGGACCCAGGCCACAGCCATGAGCCGATGAGCCAGGGCGACGGGGAGCATCCGGAGGTCCTAGGTGGAGCAGATGGTGCCGGCGAGCAACGCGAAGATGTGGATCCGGGAGGCCGTGGTGGAGCCGGAGCGACCGAGGACTGAGGAGGAGCCGAGGGGATGAAGGAGCCTGATGGAACCGGAGGGACGAGGCGAAGCCAGAGGAGTGGAGTGCCGAGGCGCAGGATGGTTGACACCAGACCAAGGTGGAGCCGGAGGGACGAGGGAGCCCGGCGGAGCTAGTGGACTGCCGGGCCATGGCGGAGAGGAGGGAGCTAGAAGCCATGGTGGAGTCGACGGGTCAACGAGCCGAGGCGGAGTCCGGGGCTTAGAGGCGGAGTTGGGGATCAGGAGCCCCTCCTGGGCTAAACTGGGGATCAGGAGCCCCTCCAGGGCTAAACTGGGGATCAGGGAAGCACTTACGAGGTGCTGGCACTGGAGGGCGCTCTGGAGGAGCAGGCACAGCAAGGCGCGTTCTAGGAGCAGGCACTGGAGGGCGCTCTGAACTGGATTCGGGGGCTGGAGCCCTCTCCTCTTCATTTTGGCACATACACCACGCCATACTCAGCTCACCCTCAGCTGCAGTGCAGGGGGCGGAGCTCCTCTCCGCACTCACACTGTCCGCAACTCCTCCCTCGTGGCGGGCATTGTTGCTGGCTCACACACCTTGACTGACGTCGTCAGCAGCTCTGGCTCCGCGGCGATCCTCAGCGCTGTCGCTCCGTGCGGCGATGGCTCGTCGGTCGCGGCAGGCTCTGGCTCTCCATTTCTCGCCAGAGTCCACTCCACGAAGGCGGCGAATTCCGCTCGAGGACCATCTTCGGACGACGGCGCTTTGCACGCGGTGTTCAGGCTAGCGTCATAGAACACGTAGAGCACGTCTGGTATGGTCCTCGAGCGAGCGCTCCCCCTGCTCCAGCAGGAGGAGGAGGAATTCGGGGCGAAGGAGGGGATCCATAGAACACAATGGAAACAAAACACTGAGGGAAAAAACACGGAAACAAAAACGGAGGGTAGACACACGGAGGTTACTGGTTTTTTTTGGGGTCGGTTCTTAAATTATATTACAGGTCAGGATTTGAAAATGCCTCTTTCATTCAGAGAAACACACCATATGATGCTCAAGAACATTAACAAGATAGTTTATGGCCAATAATGATAAAATAACAATGAATACATTTAAATACATTTTATAAAAATTATTTAAATATAATCTATAATAGAATAGAATAGAATACAATAGAATACAATACAATATAATTAAAATTAAATTAAATTAAAAAAATCAAACTTATAATACTTTCTTACAAAAATGTAGATTAATAGTCAGATTAATATTATCATTTACCATAACATAATTGTTGTTGTCATATTTATATAACTTAATACATACTCTATTATTTAATTTTAAATATTATGATATTTACAGAAGAAAGTTAATACTATAATATTTACAGACAAAATGCATTGGTAAAGCGTGTTCAAGTTGTTTTATAGCTATTTGATTTTGTACAAAGCAGCACTGAAATTACAAAAAATAAGGAGCATTAAATAAATATAGAAATGAAAAAGCTGTGTAAAAACTATGTTTCTGTTTTTGTTTGTCTGCTTTAACACAGGTCAAGAAACTGTCAGTTAAATGCTTTAACAGGATCGTAAATGTTTCACACTCAAGCGCGTTTACCATAAAACATGCGGGGGAAATCAAGAGTCTGTCACGAGACTGAGCTGAGCACGTCACGCGGGACAGCCGTGAGATCTCACAGACCTCAGAGGATATTTAGATAAGTAATGTGGAATATTTAATCAGAAACTAAATTTGTGTAACCCATATCCAGCGTTTGCGTCACATGTGGACAGAACAAATTCAGTTCATTTTGGTAAAGTGGGACCAAAAACCCAGAGCAATAGTTCAGCCAGTTAAAATGTGTGTAAAATCAATTCTGTCTCACATTATAGTCAAGGAAATCGTGGCATTTCATACACACATATACATACACACAGCTATGAACATTCAAAATAAAACCTACAAAAACTCCCATGACCCCTGGAGTGAAAGGCATAGCTATAAATACAATTTTCAACTGTGCAGTACAGAAATTAAGAAAAGGGAGGGGTACATACAGGACTGTTGTCGATGCTGTCCCGGCCACAATGATGAGGGGCCCACCAAGGTCCTCTGTGGTATCATTTACCCATTGGGCCCGAGGGAGAGGGGGTCCAGCCGTAAAATGCTGTCCTGGGCCTTATGGATTTTAGCAGTGGCCCTGGTTAGATGAAAAGACTTAGTTAAATGATCTGTAGGCATGTTTCGATATGTTGTGTTTATGTAAAGATATAAGATCAGAGAAAGAGGCAGGGTTAGATGATTCATCCAGGGTTAGGTGATATGATTTTGTTTATAGAGTGAAGTGAGGAAATAACAATAAGCAGAGTCAGATACAGTGGCATAGGCTGGTTGATAGAAGCAGTGTTTAACAGGATTGTTAATTAAAACTGAACAAAAAATGTCAGGTGAAATATATATATATATATATATATATATTTTATTTATTTATTTATTTTTATTTTTTTTAAGTAAACTTACTTTATTTCAGATAGTTGCCAAGGTAACATTTCTCATTTTCATTTAGTTTAACTTGAAGTAGCTAAAACTAATAGACAAAAATTATTAAAAACTATATAGACATATAATAAAAAAATACTAAACATGAGAAAAATACACAACAAAATTACTAAAACCTAAACTTTAAAGTGAAAGCAGAAAATATTCAATATTCACATATTAACAAAAACTATAATAGTATGTATATCAATCATACTAAAAAACTGGATAGAAGTGAATTAATCCATAAATATCGATTTTTCTTTTTTTTCAAATTATAATTCTGTATATAATTCTCTGTATTTCTGTTGTGAAATGAGCATTGAAATCATATTTAACTATATAACTATTTAACTATAAATCAAATTACTATAAATGAATCATATTTAACTATACAATAAATCAAATTATTAAAATATGTAATGATGACTATAACAATAAATATATGTGTGTGAATATATATATATATAATGTAATTACATTTATTATTTTAATAAAATGGATTATTTTAATTACATTATTTATACCAAACAGATTATTTATATACGTCACTTGAATGTTTTATTTCATTTGACATGATGTCTTGCAAGCTGGTCTATAGTCTCCTTAAGAGGTACTGTCATACAAAAATGTGAAAAGCCCCATTCTCCAATGACGGCCTTTTATACTGAACAGCCATTTTCATACTGAATATTTTTTGCAATAATTATTTAAACATTCCATTATATTGTAACTGATATTTTGATATTAGAAGCTCTTAAAAGCAAGAAACTGGCTGTTCATGCTAGTCGCCAGTGAAGGGTTCGGGCCCGTTTTTCTGGGACTAAAGTCATTTTCCTGCGGCTCCAGAGTGCGTAGTCACATGACATCTATGTAATTATTATAGACCTCGGACACAGCCATTATAGTAGGCAGGGTTAGATATAGAGGCAGGCATGGATGTAAAGGAGGGGTTAGACATGGTGATGATGGTGGTAAAGTGGGCCGGGCCTCGCGCAGCTGAGTCCCATCTGAAGCTCGGGTGCCCGCATTTAACATGATTGATCCGCTAAAAGGACAGAGGAGCAGACGCACAACTTCAGCTTTAAGTCTACCCACGGTTCCTCTTTCCTCCTTTCTTTCCACTTCAACTCAAACGAGTTTGATGTGAGCGAGGGGGGACAAAACTCCAAAAATCACCTCCTTTCCCTTCTGTCACCCTCACAGAGCACCTCTCACCTTTACTTTCGGATTGTGGCTTTAACTCACGGCTTCACTGGGCACAAACGACACCAGATTCTCTTCTGCAACTTTAACGCACACCAGGGACAAAATCACCGACAGGGAAACAGATTTTTTATTTTTCTGGCACAAAGAAGCGTTAAAGTTACACAATGAGTCTGAAGTCAGATTCAGAGACGAACACCAGTGTTTCGTTAGAGGAGGAGGTAAGAGAAATAAACTCTTTTGGTAAACAAACTTAATTTAGTTAAGTTAAAGTCTCTGTCGGCGGAAGACTGTGGGAAAACTCTTCTGGCGTTTGACTAGACGTTTAAAAGCTCGTTTCGGGGGCGTTTTGGTGGTTTGAGGAAAAGCGTTTGCTGTGGAAAAGTTTGAGAGGAATGCGGAGTCTTTTGATGATTAATCTTAAAGTTGGCATTGAAATATGAGACTCACCTGATGAGAGACACACTCTCGTGTGACTGTGTGGATGAAGTTTAAAGACCGATTTAACAAGCACATATTTCAGTGGGTGTTCTTCTGAAGTTTTTCTGTTTTTCAGTTTTCCTTCCGTCATTCTCATGGTTTCGTTAAAGACGCGCGAACGGTGATGTAGTCTACTGAACGTGGGTCTGCTAGAGATAATGTTATTAAAAAATAAATTAAATTAAAACTACTTTTTTATTACTTTCAGTGCTTTTAATTTTAGGGCTGTTTTTATTTCATTTTTAATGTGGGTCAAAAGTATTGTTGGTATTTTTGGGTTTTGTTTTTTTGTTAAAAATATTCCTAAACATATTAATTTGCATAGACGCGTGTCTTTTTTTTCTTTTTTTTCCAAAACTGTAATTTCTGTCCTTTTTCAGTGTTTGTTTCCAGTGTTGATCATCTCTGATTTCTAACGGAGGCATTATTTTAAATTAGAGCTTAATTTTAATTGAAGACCCAAATAGACTGCTACTATTTGATTTTAAGTTTGTTTAAATGGAATTCTATTTAAATTGAGTTTTAATATTCATAATACTAATACATTATTTATGTTTTTATTTTTGTATTCTTTAATTTAGCCTTTTAATTTAAAATGAGTAGATATTTCAGCAGTTGCAGGAAATTGAGTGAAGAAAGCAGTCTATATAGAAGTCTTATTCTATATAAAGTCTTATTTTTAGTGACATTCTACACTAGTTTCTATGCTCTTGAGTGTAGATGTCACCTCTGACCTCTTGTAGAGGCATTTCCTGCTGCTTAGTGTATTATTTTACTGGCTTAAGACCTTACAAGGCAATTTTTAAACGCTCCCTGTCAGAACACATCAGTCTTGAGCAGTTTTTTGTTAAAGTGAGAAGTTAGTGAGTATCTAGTTTGAGTTGGACTGTGGTTGAGTGTTTGGGGTGGGAGTTGTGTCCTGTCATTGTTACTGGGCAGCACTGGGTCAGAGCGTTTGGTGTGGTATGTTAAGATTGCTCATTGTGTTCAACCTGCAATAATTAGGACAGGGGTTTCCTCCCTCTGTGCCTTGAACCGGTTGCTCGCATCCCCATACATGTCCTTTGTTTCTGTCCTGAAAACCTGCATCCCATTTTTCTGACCGCAGACAGAATCAACTGTTTATTTAGGTTATTAAGTGGCACATTGTCCTTTATTTGTGCTAGTGGAGTGCGTTTATTCCTTTTTGATTAAATTCCTATTGTTTATTTACCCTCTCAGCTGCTGGCAGCTCTTGAGCACTGCACTCATGTTTCGTGTTTCAGGATAATCTGAAAGTTTCTGCTGAGGGCTTTTAAACTGACATGAGTCTGAACTCTGTGACTGCTCTCCCCTGCAGCCGCTCAGGACATGACGGGTTTCCAGTGGCTGATGTATTGGTGGAAATGGTGTAGAAATCTAAAGTGATTGACGTTTGTCCCGTTACACATTCTGATTTGCTCTTTTAACACTATAATGACCTCACACACTGTTTTTAGGATTTTACCATGTATTTTATATACCATGGTGTTCAATCACTACCATGGCATTATGATATTAAAAGAATACCATGGT
>NW_015558600.1:266158-272738 GCF_001515605.1 Sinocyclocheilus anshuiensis | reverse complement strand
CCACTGCAAAAAAAAACAACTTGTCGTATTTTGATATTCTTGTTGGTGCAGAATTAAAAGGGTGACTCTTACTTCACAAGTATGTGTAGGTCATATCAAATAAACTACATTAGTAAAATATATATATTTTTAATTCTTTTGCTTAATGGTCATCAATTTTTTTGCGTTGTGACATGATAGTTTAAATAAAAATTGTATATGCATTTTTATTATTATTATTATTATTATTATTATTATTATTATTTATGTCTACATGGAAAAAAATACTGTTTTATTAACAGTCTGTAATTGAGAATGATTGGAATTAAATAATGCAGGGCTATTAAATATTATTGTTGCTGCTACTGCTGTTTTTCTTGTTTTGTTTTTTACTCTGCCAGACAAAGTACCTTTTTATTGACAATCTGCTCTGATATAATAGGTGTTACAAAAGAGAAAATATGTTATAATTATTTTAATATCCACTAACTCTAAGGGAGAAATTGCTGTAATTCATTGAATTTACCGAGATTCGGTTTTGAAAATAAAATAAGTTACAGAACGAAAGAAAACTCTCCAAACAATTTGAGAAAATTGTCTTAATATTTTAATGCAAAAAAACATTATGGACTTTTAAAAACCATTTTAAAAGATTGTTTCAATTGGTTCTCTGGTAAAATGTGAGCGGGATGGTGTGGTTTATTTTTTTATTTATTTATTTTTTATTTTTTTTGAGATTCACCAAAAAGTCTTTCGGGTTCCGGTTGTTCACCTCTGAAGCGTTTGGAGATTGTGATGTGTCCGGCTGAACCGAAGTCCTTTCTCTCTCGCGCTCTCTCTCTCTCCTCTTTTCCGTAAAAGGTCATAGCACACTGTGTCCTTCCTCCAATCTTTCTCTTCTCCCCACTAGATCTGTTTAGAGTTGCTACATCTGTTTTTAAATGCTCACTGCTTTTTGAGTAACTCTAGAATCTGTGATACTTAATTTGTTGGATAAAATGTGTTCTAGGAATTCTGCCAGTTTCGTTTTGCTGTGTTCATACTTCAATGATGATTGTTCTTTATTTGATCGCCGTTTGCTCTTTTCACTGTAATATCATTTGATCCATCCTATTAATTTGTCGAGTTAAATTAGATTTTCTACCTTCCACTCACATTGGAGCAATAATAAATAGTTTCTGCATCCATGCTTAGGGTCACACACACACCTGATCACCACGCACACACTTCTGCTCACTAAACTAACACAATCTCATGATTTGATCTGAACACATTCAGTCTCCAATAGCAAATTCTGCAGACAAACGGGGAGACTCTGACACAATAGGAAGGGACCGAGACAATCAAAGGTAGTTCTAAATGATTCCTATTTTTCTCCTTTTCAGGTGCACTTTTATAAGACCATACATAGCACTCATAGGTCAGAGGTCACTGCTTTTTTGACATCTGTCAGTCGTTTGTGTGCTGATGTCATTTAGGCATTTCCCTGTTCTAGGTACGAACGCTATTTGTCAGCGGGCTGCCTGTTGACATCAAACCACGTGAGCTTTACCTGCTGTTCAGACCCTTCAAGGTAAGAGACATCAGCCGAAAGAAAAAAGCTGGGAGTTTTGTTAGTCCACCTTTCTCTGGATGTGGTGATTTAGATTTTAAGAAAATTGATTGAATTTTTCTTCAGATTATTATTTTAATTTGTCTTTTTTTTTATTTATTTTTTATTAAATAGGGATATGAAGGATCTCTCATAAAGCTGACCTCAAAACAGGTGAAGTTTAAACTTATTTCCCGTCAGTGGGATATTTATTATTATTTCTCCCGATTTTAAAGACCACACACATGGATTAATCGAACAAATGTCCAATTTAACTTGACCAAAAAATGTATCTGGAAATTTCTGATAAACCCCAAAATTATAAATTTGTATGAACAAATTTCATGGGTTGTTTGTAATTTTGTTTTGCATAAATGTGTATATAGGAGACAGTTAAAAACGATTTATCACATCTAATATGCATGTGACAACATCTTAAACTTAAAGATTGTCACATGTAATATGTATGTGACAAAGACCCTTGAACCTATATATAAAGAGATATAAAATAGTTTTATCAACATTTTGTATGTATGTGTATGTATGTGTGTGTGTGTGTGTGTGTGTGTGTATATATATATATATGTATATGTGTGTATATGTGTGTGTGTGTGTGTGTTAAATGTATGTTCATATATTTAACATTAAAGATAAATTAATCTTTTAATTTTGAAATTATATTTAAATGCTTTTTTTATTTTTATTTTTTTTCCCCCATTTTGTTTTTGGGGTTAAATGATACAACCCTAACCCATGTTTTCTGCTTTTTAGTTTTGTTGATTGTGAAAATCCTCTGTGTGTATGTTTGTCTGTCTGATGTTTCTTTCCATTCTCTAGCCTGTGGGGTTTGTCACGTTTGACAGCCGGTCTGGGGCTGAAGCGGCCAAGAATGCATTGAACGTAAGTAACCGCTGGTCCGTCAGTAAGCTGAAGTGATGGCAGCTTTTAATTATTCATAAGACTGTCTGTGCTTTATGTCCTCCAAACTTCGCTCTTAAGTCTGACTCAGATGCTGCTCTCCTCTCTACGTGGGGAAGTTTCACTTCATCCCTAAGAAAAGTTCCATGACGTCATGCGTTTTCAGTGCTGTAGGATACTTTGGGAATAAGTGCACTTGTGCTGCTGTTCGGTTTAAGGACCTGCTGATTGATGTGCATTGTATGAAGAATAATTAGACTCTTTTCAGTTGAAAGTCAACACTCCATCTCTTCTATTCTCAGGGTATCCGCTTTGACCCAGAGAGCCCTCAAACGCTGCGTCTGGAGTTTGCTAAAGCCAACACAAAGATGGCAAAGAGTAAACTGATGGCCACGCCAAACCCTTCCAACCTGCACCCAGCTCTAGGTGCGCACTTCATCGCTCGAGACCCATGTGAGTAAAACCCTGGGCTTATGCCCCGCCCACACCTCATGACGCTGGTTCTGCCTGTCTGAGTTCATTTGCAATAAGCCACTAGTAACAGTCCATATGTGTTTTAGGGTGCATTTACACATCGTTTTCAACTAAAAACAGAAAACTTTATGCATTTTGGTCGTTTATGTACATGGCTGTGCTGTTTTGAGGGAAATACAAACATTTGAAAACGGGTTTCAAATTGCAAGTTTTTGAAGACTACTGTTATTGTCTCCTTGTAAACTTAAAAAATGTGAATTTGTGAAAACTGTGGCATGTGTATTATGTGTTCATTCTGTAGGTATGTGTACAGACGCGTAGTGTTTCTTTATAAATCACCAACTACTGGCCTGGCATGTATAATACAGCGTTTTTAGTCGTTTTCGTTGATCTATGTGAATGGATCGTTTTCACAACGTTGTCATCTGTACAAAACGCAAATGAAAAGGTTTTCCGATTTCTAATGCATTGTCATATAAACACTCTCAGATGTCATTTTGAATGCTTTTATTATTCCAATTGTTTGAATATAGCTTTTGTTAATCTGAGATATTTGGTGTTTGTAAGATGTGTGGGTGGGTGTGTATAGTATGTGCATATGCATATAATTAATGCTTGTCTGTTCACCAAGTATGCACTTATTTGATCAAATACAGTAAAAATGGTAATATTGAGGAATATTATTCCAGTTTTACATTTCAGTTTAAATGTGATTTTTATTCCTGTGACGCAAAGCTGAATTTTCAGCAGCAGTTACTCCATTGTTCAGTGTCACAGCACTTCATATTTTGTGGAAATATTAGTGTATGTGTATATATATATATATATATATGTATGTGTGTGTGTATATATATATATATATATTATATAAAACATTTAATTGAAATAGAATTTTTTTTAACATTATAAACGTTTAACTGGTACTTTTGATCAATTCACTGCATCCTTGCTGAATAAAGTTATTTTCTTAACTTAATGACAACATTTGGATGCGGTTTCCTTTTGGGTTGCTTAGTTGGCGGTTAAAATACACTTAATATTCAGTAATATTATTAATTTGATGACACTGACCCTCAGATGAGAACAAAACTTACATTAGTGTCATTATTCAGCTAATTTCAGTTTATTTTGTAGCTGCTTTATAGCAGAATCAAATTTTTTTAAGTTAATACTGTTATTGAACTGAATTGAATCAACACTGAATTGATCTGAATAATAACCGTTTCCATCTGTATAGCTGCTTATAGCTGAATTGTTAAACTACACATTTATTGATCTGATCCCACACTGAACTGATTTGAGCTGAATGACACTATTGTCTCTTTCTGCTTTATAGCACAACTTGGATTTGTCTCATATTTGAGTAAGTTTGTCTCATTGAGTGTTACTTTCCGGTTTATTACTGTGAAGCTGCTTTGAAACAATCTCTATTGTATAAAGCGCTATTAAATTATCGACTTGACTTGCTGCAAGTTGTGATTCGGTTTCCTAGTGTTTGGTTCCGTATGTGACTCTCAGATGTGTGATTCTGTAGATGACCTGACGGGGGCCGCACTGATCCCTGCGTCTCCTGAGGCGTGGGCTCCGTATCCTCTCTACACCACTGAATTGACCCCAGGCCTGCCTCACGCCGCCTTCACCTACCCCGCCGCTGCTGCCGCCGCCCTGCATGCCCAGGTGAGGGACCAACCGGTGTGTTTCCTCTCTTCCTTCACTCCATCACTGTGTCTCTCTGCTTTTGGCTGCGTTTGTCTGTGACGTGGCCAAAGCTTGTTGAACGTTACTTCTGGTAGTTTGTATAGGAAGTTCATACTGTGCTTGCGAATTTGTAATGTTCATAATTCTAAATGCGTCCCAACACTTGTGTAGTCACTAACTCCACATGAACATAAATGGTGAAAACCTTTTCACATCAGAATTTTAATTTTGAATTTTTTTTTTCTTTTTAAATTTGGCTTTGTATATATTAATCTCTTGAATTTTCTTTGTTTTTGTATGTTTTAAATGTTTTTTTTGTTTGTTTTTTTTATCATGTTTTTGGCTTTAACTTTTTATACATGCATACAAAGGCAAAATTAAAAGACTTTTCTTTTGGATTTGATTTTGTAATTTAGATGTTTAGTTTAATCTGTTGAATTTCTTTAACGCATTTAAAATATGAAAAATTATTTACTTTAAATTATTTATAGTTGCTTGAATTTTTGAATTGCATTATTCGATGCACGATTCTACACCGTAAGCTTTGTTGTATACGGCACAATTCTACAAATAACGTTAGCCTTCATTTCAGTGGCTTGTAGTTCAGTCTGCTAACCTTTCCCATAATGCCCCTGACTCCCGCTCTGGTGGAAACTGACCCTGGGTCAACATGATGCAGCTAAACCTGAGGAAGTGTCAGGGGTCCGCTCTGAATATGACCGGTCTGATTACTCCCAATCCCTCAGAACAGCATTCCTTGGCCTGCTACTGTTGCTAAGAGATCACATCAGAGAAAAGCTGGTTTTAATTGCATCTCAGAGGTTGGATTATGACCGAGTCGTTGAGTGAATCTATGCCCAGGGAGGTGCCGGTTAAAGTTTAGCCAAAAAAAAGTGTGCGTTTGAGCATTTTTATGATCCATTAAAAGCTGCACATGTTAAAATTCTCCCCCACAAACACTTTGCCGTGTAGGTTTAAACAGGTAAAAATTTATATTAAAGTGCCTTGTGCTCCTCAGGCAATAATGTCACGGTTTATTGTCAATCTTACTTTGTTCGCTTCAGTTTAATGAAATGTGATTTGGTTTTAAAGACTCTGTGATGACTGATCAAGTTTATTGATTGGATGGCTAGACTTTGTGGTTGTCATGGAAACCCAGTGAGAGCTAAAGGTCATGGATGAAGAGGTTTGACTTCACTCTCTTGAGCCGTACTGTATGTTCACAGGTTCCTCAAGCCGTAAATTGAGCTTGTTTGCAATTTAAGGGCAAGAGAACGGGACAAATGTAATAGTCATTTTTAGTGTTTTAGACCTTTTATCCCAACAAAACGTTTTACGATCATGTTTGGAATAACTGGCTAAAGTGTAGGATGTTTTGTCAGGATCTCAAAGGGGTTGTAAAAGGTTTCATCCTCTGGGTGAGAAAGAGAGTGAGTGTGCTAATGCATCCACACGCTAACACCTTCTCTGCCCAATGCCACTCTGAGGGTCTTCAGAGAGTTCAGTGATAATTGTGTTTTACAAAGAATGCATTTTTTTTTTATTATTAATTCACAATAATAATATAATAATGATTATTTTGTACGCTTAAACGTTTTATATGGTGTGTGTATATACTCTTTAAGTGTAACTTTCTATATTATATAAACAACATTGTGCAAAACTTGTTTTTTTCTCTTGTTACTAGATCATATACTAATAGTAGTCATAGCAGTTAAATATTAGACGTTAAAATTGTACAAAATATTGTTACATATAAAATCTCCATTATAAAGCACTATCATCTTGTAAAAACAAAAAGTATAACTGGTGTAGAATGAGCTAATAATTTCCTGCTTTTCATAAAATATCAAGTTTTTATATTCCATATTAAACTATATATATATATATATATATATATTAATAATAAATCCTTATTCT
>NW_015558600.1:253405-265751 GCF_001515605.1 Sinocyclocheilus anshuiensis | reverse complement strand
TATTAAAATATATATATATATATATATATATATTAATAATAAATCCTTATTCTGTATGAAACTCCTAAACAAACATGAACTCAAAAACTGTTTAAATCTCCCAAAAGAGCCATATAACCGTCCTGCGTAATTTAGCTCAAAGGAAAATAGAAGTGGAATTCCTTTGGCATGTTTGCATGTAGCCGGGATGACATAACTGTAAGTCTGCAGTTAAACTGCTGGAAGAACAGAGCACTCCACCCTCTCCAGACCTTTCCAACACACACCTGCAGAGGGAGATTACAGCTGCGGCGAGTGTGACGGCCTGCGCTCTGTGTCTGTGTGCCGCTGGTCAGCTGTGCCTTCAAACCTCCCGACGCCTCGTAAAGAACGTGGGAAGCTCGGAAGGGCTGAAACGGATGTGCCAGGCTGATTGTTGTCGTTCTCTTGCCCTTGGCTGGGGAAGTGGGTGTTTTGGGCAGGACGGGAAAGGAGTTAATGTCATCTTGCTGAAAGATGTTTATAGATGCACTGATAAGAGTTTTGTGCTCAGTCAGGGAGTTCAAGCTTGCATCAGGTCATTAGCGCAGCTTAAACTGCTTGACTATGGAGCGTGTTGTAGAAATTGCTCTTTCTGTTTGTTTTTTGTTGTTGTTTGTCTGTTCTTGCCCTCTACAGTTTTAAGACTTTACACCATCTGAAAGGTTTCAAGTGGTTCTTAAATGGCTCTTGGCTGCAACTTTGGTTCAGCAAAGAAGTTTTAGTTTGCTATGTAGTTCTTTTGGGAGATTTCAATTGTTCTGAATGTTAAGCTCATGCATGTATGTTTGTTTTAGTTTTATACAGAATATAAATTCATTTATAAATATTAGTATTTAGAAATATAATGTAGTTTAATATAGAAAACACGGAGTAATTGATAAGAAACTGTAAATAAAAATATAATGCATAATTTTAAAAGCATATATAATTAGGCTTATTATAGAATATTGTTTTAGATTTATCCTTTACGTAAAACAATATATGCAAAATTAAAATGTAGTAATGGTGTATGTGTGTTTTATTTATATATATATGTATATGTATATGTATGTATATATGTATATATGTATGTGTATGTATGTATGTATGTGTGTGTATATATATATATATATATATGTATGTGTGTATCTCTATATATATATATATATATCTCTCTATGAAGGTGGTTTAATTACAATATAGAATATAAACTTAATGTAAATTTCTTTATATAAAACTATGCAAATAAATAGTAATGCAGTGTTTTTATATACATGTTCTATTAAATTACTGTAATTAAAATGATTTTATTTTTACTTGTGGTCCATTACATGTCATGTTGGTCAAGGAGAAGCTTTTGAAATATCAAACATCTCGTTGTAATTTTTCTTGTTCCTCTTGTCTGTAGATGCGCTGGTACCCTTCTCCCTCTGAAAGTTCTCAACCGGGGTGGAAGTCACGCCAGTTCTGTTAAATAATCAGTGAGTATCGCTCTCTTCACCTCCTGCATATGATCACTAGTCTCTGATCGTAGATGACTGTAAGCTGATGGGCTGTTCTCGTCTACACAGATGCCATTCCGTACCAGACGTTTTGTTTTTGTTTCTCCCTCCTGTTTAAATGAAAGACAACTGGGCTCTGCATTTAATTTAATCGGGTTTATTTAACGGACAATCTAAGCATGAAGGATTGTTTTCCTGGAGGAAGTCTTCTACAAAGCACTCTGAGATGCGGAGGACTCTGACAAACCTCACGGTACTGTCTCCATTTCAACGAGCCAATCATTCAACATGTCTAGCTGCTCTGGTAGATGTATGTTTTTGAGGTCGTCATTCTGCACGCAATAAGGCATGAGTTTTAGAATTCAAACCTTTTCTTTTCCGTCCCAGCTAACCCAGAATTTTTTTCAGCCTCTTGTTCTTGCAGTTGCTTTCATTGTGTGAGAGATGGAGACCTGAAGTTTGAATTTTTTTGTTTTGTTTTGTTTTGTTTACAGTCCAGTCTCTGTGTACTTTTGTTTTCTATTTTTAAGAACTGATGACATATGCACTGGTATTTGTTTGTTTGTGATCTTGACGTGAACCGAGCAGATTTGAGTTCTTGTCTCCTCCATACCTTCGATGTCTCTTCCTGTTCCCTGAAATCACCAAACCTCCACTATCTGTGTCTGCTTGGAGAATATTTGAACAAAAAAAGAGAAATGTACTAGTATTTTTGTACATTTGTGTAATAATGAATATTTATGCATTTGTTTTGTGCAATTAAATAAGTATATGTATGAGCAGTTTAGTGTTCCCTTGTTATTTTTGGTGTTTTAGTTGGTTAATTCAGTCTATAACCTGTTTGAAGTAAATAAGTGCAATCTTGATTTTCTTTTTTTTTTTTTTTTGATGTTACATACTGAAGTTTCCAGACTGTGGCAGTACTGAGAGTTTAAACGGACTGCTAACATGAGATTGCTGTATTATAATATTAAAAAAAAGTAAAAATGCTGATTTTTCTTTTTCAGAATATGAAACTGGAGAATAAAAGGGAATCTGAGGAGCTTGAGTGTTCTGAGTGGTTTCTTCTAATTCACCTTTCAGTTAAATTTTTTTTTTTTCTGAAAATATAGGTCCTCAAAAAGAGATTTTTCAACGGAAGAGAATTGGGTAAATCTAGCGTTCCTTCCCTTGTTCACCAATGGATCCTCTGCAGTGAATGGGTGCCGTCAGAATGAGTCCAAACAGCTGATCAAAAAGTCACAATCCACAGCACTCCAGTCCATCAGTTAACATCTTGAAAAGTGAAAAGCTGTTTGTAATGAGACTTCTCTCTGCAAAAATATTGCTTTCTGTGAAAAAAAAAGTCTTGCTAGAATCAGGAGAGAAATGCACAAATCAAACAATGTTTGCAAGTGCAGAAAGAGCCAGAACTGTTATAAACAAATATATGGGTGGATTTTGATGTGTGAGGACAACCGAGGATGGACTTTTTCACTGGAGGAAGCCTTTTGGATTTTGGCCAGAAGCAATGGTTTAAAGTTAAAACACCGTAATGATGGATTTGTTTTCTAGAAACATGCAGTTTTTCACTTCACATGGTATTGAACAATGGGCTGGAGTTATGTGGCTTATGTGGATCAGCTGTTTGAACTCTCATTCTGACGGCACCCATTCACTGCAGAGGATCCATTGGTGAAAAAAACCAAGTCCTCTACATCTTGGATGTCCTGAGGGGGAGTATATTTCCAGCCAGTTTTAATTTTTTGGGTGAAATACTCCTTTAATTTCCTTTTATGGATTTTACATCTTAATATACCCTTCATATTTCTACTGCAGATTTCATGAGGTTATTTTCGAGTGAATATCTGCACTCTCGTTCCATGTTTTTCCTTTCAAGGCATCATTTTCTAAGCAGCTGTTACCAGCTGAAGAACAGCACTTCATCTAATCACAGCACAACTGCAGATCTGGCCTGTGAAAGACTGGTGTTTATGTGAACAGTGCTATTGTTTTCAAACTGTGTCTGAAAGCCTAATGAAAGAATATCGGTGGGTGATTCAATTTATTTGAATGGCGTTCTCAGAATACATTGTTCCAATCAACTTTCTCAAAAAATAGTACTTTACTAACTCCCAAGTGAGCAAGCGGAGGAAAACCCCCTTGAATGTTTAAGTAGACAAAGAAACCTTACAAAAGAACCAAGACTCCACAAGGGAAATCTGGCACATATTTAAAGATCCCAAAAAGTCAGAACTTGACTTTTTTTTTTGTGGCTCACAGTCCATGTTTCTTTTGTGTTTGTGTACTCTTAAAAAGTTGATTTTCAAAAGTTTGAGTAAGATTTTTAAAACTTTCTTATTCAGCAACGACTCAAGACATTTAAAAATGTTACCAAAGAGTTGTTTCAAATAAACGCTGTAGTTTTGAACTTCATATAAAAAAAATCTAGAAAGAATCTATCAGTTTCCACAAACAAATAATACGCAGCACAACTGTTGAGAATGTTTCTCGAGCAGCAAATCAGCATATTATACTGGTTTCTGAAGGATCATGTGACACTGAAGACTAGAGGAATGATGCTGAAAATTCAGCTTTGCATCACGAGTAAATTTTAAAATATATTTAAATAGAAAACTGCTATTTGAAAGTTTCGATTCAACATACCTGAACCAGCTAATCACAGTCTCACTAGGCATACTATACACTTCCAGATCTATATCTATCACAGCCTTTTCAGCAGTCCTTATAGCATCAAAGTCTAATGGCATGTTGCTCTTCACATTAAAGAAATGGCATAAATGGCTCACTTTAAAGTGTTTTAGAAGATGAATGAACAGTGAGAAGTTTTATGTTCACTGAGGCAGGCTGATGTCAACTTTTGGCCTGAGAACTGAAAACCCAAACACCCACAGGACAGACTCTGCCCAAAGTCATTTCTTATTGGTCTGTTGCTATGACCTTCATAGTAGAATGATGTCATGTTGCTATTTACAGTCTTTGGCTCTTCATTACACGTTATAATCTATGTAATAAATACAGGCAGTGTGAGCAAACCTCTGCCAGCAGGAGCAGCTGCATGATAGAGCGCTGCCGCCATCTGCTGGTTAGAAAGCAAACCTGACCAAATTAAATAATACTTCTAGTAAAAATAATACACTTTAGTATTTTATAAAATGTTGCTTATTGTTTCTGTATCGTGCGTATGTGTGTTCGGGCACGTTGTACAGAGGAAAAATAAATTAAAATAAAATAATATCTAGTGGTTAGAAAGCAAACCTGACAAAATAAAATAAAATAAAACACTTTAGTATTTTATATAATGTTGTTTATTGTTTCTGTATTCTGCGTGTGTGTGTTCGGGTACACGGTACAGATGAAAAAAATACAAATATTTTAAAATAGTCTGTTTATGTCCTATTTTGGAATACTTCATACTAAATTGTGGACATACAATTAAATACATCTCAAAGTGAATTTTAGTATTTTAGTTAGTTTAAAGTGATTTCTCAAAAAAAAATCTTTCTCACTAAAAATTAGATGCTAAATTTAATTATTTTTCGCTATATTTTTTTTGGATATCTCACTACAGTACAGATAAAATATAATATATAATAAAACGTTTATATCCTGTGTTTGGATACTTCAAACGGAAATGAGGACATAAAATAAAATGCAATTAAATACAGCGACAATTTGTATTTTAATTACATTTAGTTAGAAGTGATTCCTCAAGAATCACTAAAATCAGATGCTAAATTAAGTTATTGTATTGGTATTTAATTCCATTGTTTTAGATAACACACTACAGTATCGAGTAAATATTAAATTAAATTCAATTAAATTCAATTCAATTCAATTCAATTCAATTCAATTTTTACCGCAACTTGAACAGATATGAACAGGAATAAACGTAGAGGTGCTCCCGCACGCATGCGCGCTCTTCCGGCCCTGTCCGCTTCAGCACCGCGTAACGAGTCACGTGACTCAGTCTCAGCGTCATTATCATCATCAGCAGCAGCAGCAGCAGCAGCAGCAGGGATGTCCGCGAGCTCCGCGTTCAGCGATGAGAAAGGAGGCTCCGCCAGCGAGCCCGAGTACGGCCACGACCCGGCCAGCGGCGGCATCTTCTCCTCCGACTACAAGAGGTGAGACGCGCCGAGTCTGTGCGCTCGGTGAACCCTCGCAACCCGGGGGCGGCCCACTGGAGCGTTTACCATACAGAAAATCTCAGATGGGGCGAGGTGCGCATGCGCGGATGAACGAATGAAAGGAAAACTTGAAATCGCATCATATGACCCCTTTAAGATAACCTATATACAGAACGTTTTCTAGATGCCATTTTTACCTTTCTAATTATCATTAGCTAACCTTCCCAGAACCTTCTGGGAAGCAAAAAACTGTTAGCTGGGATAAGCTGCGAGTTGTTTTTGTCCATGTTTCACATAGTTATGCTTTACTCTGGGTTTTTAATTAACCTTTCATCAAAGTTATCCTAAAACCAAAACAATACCTGTTCTTGTCTTAGGACAACTTTGATGAACTTTTTTGATCAACTTCAAATGTTGACTACTGTATATATATATATATATAGCAATAAATTTAAGCTAAATAGCAATACTTAAAACAACAACAACAACAAAACTACAACGAAATGACAAAAAGAAAAGAAAGAACTGACAAAAGCACATAAAAAATATTCAAACTTAAACTAAAATAAAAAACTGAAAATATACAAAATAAAAGCTTATTTAACATATTAATACTAAAATATATATATAAATAATACTCTCTCTCTCTCTCTCTATATATATATATATATATATACACTAAAAAACAAAATCAGATAATGCAGAGTTGGTTTTGTCCATGTTTCACACTTTACTCTGGGATTTTAATTCACACTCTTTAACTTTGGCACCACAATTGGAAGCACAAAATTACAAATGTGAAAAATATTTCAGTATAGCAATCAAACTGAATTAAAATATTTATAATAATAATAATAATAATGACAAAAACACATGACAAAATTACTAAAAATAAAATTAAAATGAAAACTGTAAATATAAAAATAAAAGCTAATTCAAAATATTAAAAAATACTACAGTAGTAAATAATACTAAAATTAGTAAAGTAAATAGTGAAGTTTTTTCCCCTTCTTTTTCTGGGAACCAAAACTTACAAATGTGAAAATGTTGCCTTAAATGTGACCTTAACCCAGGATTTTACATCTTTACATTGAAGCTGGCATCTACATCTTCCTCTTCCTCTTCCTCTGTCGATGTGACGATTCTGAAGATTAGATCTTTAACTGAGATTGATAATTAATGTTGGCAGACTCTCTTTCTCTGTCTGTGGCTATATTTAGAGGCAGGTGCTTCAGATCAGTCTGGTGTGTGGAGAATATCAAGGCTCTGGTCTGTTTCTGTTGAGGTCGTGTGATGTGCTCATCCTGTAGCTGATGCTTCAGTGTTTATTTGCTAATATTATTTACTTGAAATGTATATTTGATCATTTATCTGTTGTGTTTTTGATGCTTGTCGAATCCAGTGTTGTTATAGTTAACTAAGACTGAGATTAAATTTATAAATAATTGTTTTTGGTAATTGAAATAAAGCTGTTGAAAAACTTAAAATATGTAAACACATTAAAAATGTTGCCTTGGCAACAAACTGAAATAAATAAATTGAAGTATTAAAAGTACTAAAACAGAAAACGTAAATAAAAAAAATGAATGATAAATTAAATGAAAAATAAACTAAATATAAATGAAAATGACAAAAGCACATCACAAAATTACTAAATATTAATAAATAAATGCTTTAATAGTATATAAATGATACTGAAATAAAACTGCTTGGATAAATCTGGCCTTTCACTGGGCATCATTTAGTTCACGGCATTTCTCTCTCAGACAGCAGAGGGAACCAGACGCACATTTATTCACATCATTGCTTTTGTCAGGGTGTCACTTGAATTCATTTGAATATAAAGACGATTCACACACCCCATGTCAACAAACCTGACTTTAGGACGATGCTCATAATAGTGTGTTTGAATTGAAATTCGAAGTATATATCTATTCTTTTTTCATATTATTTAATGGTGATGGAAACACTGATATACCATGTGAACTGATATGGTCGCTGAGATTTTGCCAAGTAAGATGTTCCTGGATCAACATCTTTTGTTGATCCTGGATCAACATTAATGTCCAAAAATATAGACTAAACCCAATCCCTACCCCTAAACCTAACCTTACCCGTAATTTATTCCTAAAATCAGAGGGAAATGATAGCTGATTAACAAGGGTGTAGAAGCACCTAACCCTGATGGTAAGCCTAAAACAGATATTTCCTGAAAAGTTATCTCTCAATTCTGATTGGTTGAGTGTAATGATGTTCCAGGATCAACAAGGATGTTGATCCAGGAACATGTTGTACTTGGTCAAATCACACTCACCGAACTGATATACAATGAGCTTCTGTGGTGGTGGGTTATTTGTGTACAATAGCTACACTACTGTTCAGATGTTTGAGCTTTCTAATGCTCACCAAGGCTGCATTTATTTGATCAAAACTACAGTAAAAAGAGTAATATTGTGAAATGTTAATGCAATTTAAAATAGCTGTTTTATCTTTTAATAGGTGGGGAGGGGTCAGATGATCGCTCTGCGCTGGAGGAGGGGCTTACCAGCGTTCAAACGCAACCTTTACGGTACGCTAACCCTCATGCATGGCTGTGTGAATGATGCTCTTTCAAAGCATAATTTAAGCCACTTTGCCTCTATTGTTTCTCTGAAAAAATAGTCACATATGAGAAAACGGATAAAAAAAATGTATTCAAAATTCATTCGAAATTTACAATTTTAGATTACAATGAATAAAATTGGTACACATTTAATTAGAACTATCTATAAATGTATAATTTTATAAAATAATTAAATTTTTTAAAATTAATTTAAGCTGCAGTCCGTAACTTTTTTTGGTTAAAAATTATCCGAAATCAATATTTGAGATTTAAAATGTCATTTATTCCTGTGATGCAAAGCTGAATTTTCAGCATCATTACTCCAGTCTTCAGTGTCACATGATCCTTCAGAAATCATTCTAATATGCTGAGTTGCTGCTCAAGAAACATTTCGTAATATTATCAATGTTGAAAACAGTTGTGCTGCTTCATATTTTTTGAGGAAACAGTGATACTTTTTTTAGGATGAATAAAAAAAATAACACCGAGCCCAAGCTTTATTCAGTTTATAGTTTATTCATCAGTCCACGTTATTATAAAAAAAATTGTTTGTCAGAATAACTTCTGAAGCAACTTTCCTGTTCTTGTACCAATAATAATAATCATAATCATAATAATAATAACCAATAATATAATAGCCTAACATATTTTACACTCCCTGTCCTCAATTATTTCCCACTTAATATTCTCTTTCTCTTAGAAATATGTCATGGTATGAATATGAGATGCACTGTGAATGCGTTTCATGATGTTGTTATTGTGAATGAGGCATAAATGTGACAGAGGCTGACATAAATATTTTTTATCTTTGCATAATCATCACTTTCGAATTTCTGCTCTGCTATCACAGAGCTTTGACACTGTTGCACTGCAGGATGTGTGTGTGTGTGTGTGTGTGAGTATAACATGAAGACGAGCGATTCTCACATGCTGTTGCCTTGGCAACCTGCCCCTCTGATCTGCTACTGTACAGCTCTCCATCTCTGCTCCGTTAACAGCTAAATAAACAGAGAAGCAGAAATGCTAATCTATAGAGAATCACCCTCAAGTATTCATGAGATTGCTGGAGATCAGACAGACAGACTCTGTATGGGAGTTTAGAGCGATTTGGGGGTTTCTGACGCAGGAGAATGTCTCTTTAGAGGTCAGTGGCTTTTAGCACTGCAGTGTGAATTCTGCATCTGTCTGTGAACAGTTATAAATGTGCTTCTGATTACAGATAGCCTGGGATTACAAAGATTTGTATTTTAAAGAAAACCAGTACAAAGGGAGCATAATTTGCTTTTCGGGTTAAAATAATTTCTTAATATGAAATTCGAAGAGTATGAATCATTACTCCAGTCTTCAGTGTCACATGATCCTTCAGAAATCATTCTAATATGCTGAGTTGCTGCTCAAGAAACATTTCGTAATATTATCAATGTTGAAAACAGTTGTGCTGCTTCATATTTTTTGAGGAAACAGTGATACTTTTTTTAGGATGAATAAAAAAAATAACACCGAGCCCAAGCTTTATTCAGTTTATAGTTTATTCATCAGTCCACGTTATTATAAAAAAAATTGTTTGTCAGAATAACTTCTGAAGCAACTTTCCTGTTCTTGTACCAATAATAATAATCATAATCATAATAATAATAACCAATAATATAATAGCCTAACATATTTTACACTCCCTGTCCTCAATTATTTCCCACTTAATATTCTCTTTCTCTTAGAAATATGTCATGGTATGAATATGAGATGCACTGTGAATGCGTTTCATGATGTTGTTATTGTGAATGAGGCATAAATGTGACAGAGGCTGACATAAATATTTTTTATCTTTGCATAATCATCACTTTCGAATTTCTGCTCTGCTATCACAGAGCTTTGACACTGTTGCACTGCAGGATGTGTGTGTGTGTGTGTGTGTGTGAGTAACATGAAGACGAGCGATTCTCACATGCTGTTGCCTTGGCAACCTGCCCCTCTGATCTGCTACTGTACAGCTCTCCATCTCTGCTCCGTTAACAGCTAAATAAACAGAGAAGCAGAAATGCTAATCTATAGAGAATCACCCTCAAGTATTCATGAGATTGCTGGAGATCAGACAGACAGACTCTGTATGGGAGTTTAGAGCGATTTGGGGGTTTCTGACGCAGGAGAATGTCTCTTTAGAGGTCAGTGGCTTTTAGCACTGCAGTGTGAATTCTGCATCTGTCTGTGAATTTGGCTTTTCCCTTCTCCATGTTATTCTGGGCTCAGAAACGCCATGTCACATGCTGACAAGAAGAATGTGATTCATTCAAATGAATCAAACTGTAGTGAACAAAATGACAGTGAATCATTTTGATCAAACTGTGTCAAACATAAAATATCAGACTGATTAAAGTGTAACCAAACTGCATCTGACAAAATAACAGTAAACTGAGTCATAATGATTCAAATGAAACAAACTGTATCAGACAGAATAAAACAGAATCATTTTAATCAGACTAAATTTGACTGGAATGGAACTGAATCAGAAGGATTCAAATGAATCAAACTGTACTGGAAAGAATGAACGTGAATCAAACTGAATTTTACTGATTCAGTTGAATAAAAATGTCATACAGAATGAAACTGAAGCACTGAATTGAAAACTGAATTGAACAGGATGAAACCAGGAAAGTATTCACAGCGCCTCACTTTTTGCACATTTTTGTTATGTTACAGCCTTATTCCAAAATGAAACTGAATCAAACTAAATCAGACTGATTTAAATGATTCAAATGATTGAAATTTAATCAAATTGTGTTGGACAGAATGACAGTGAATCAAACTAAATAGTACTTATTCAAATAAATAAAACTGTATAGAATTAAACAGATTTTTTAAGTGAATTGGACAGAAAAAAACTGGATTGAACTGGACAGAATGAGACTGATTCGATTTTTATCAAACTGTATGGGACAGAATGAAAGTGATTTGAATCGAAGCAGATTGATTCAAATTTATTCAAACTGGATCGGACAGAATGATAGTAAATGGAACGGAATCACACAGATTTAAATGAATCGAACTGTATTGACAGAATCATTTTAATCAAACTGAATTGGACAGACTGAAACTTACTAAATTGAACTGTATCAGTCAGAATGAAAGTGAATGAAATCAGTGAATCAGTCTGATTTAGTTTATAATTTAGATTCAGTTGCTTTTACTCAGATTCAGTTTCACTCAGTTCTAAAACCAATTTGAGCTAGACAAACACTTTTGCATGCAAAAAACTGTTATTTCGCATTTTAAAGCCAATTTTGTGTAAGAAATATTTGAACCTTTTTCAAATGAATCAAATGAGTCAAGAATCAGAAACCGAATGTGAATGGTGCAGAATGTGTGCACACTCAAGGCAACATGAATGACTGTGCGTGTGAATATCTGCACTGTGTTTTTTTTATTATCTTTATTTAGCATTCAAAGCGAATAATAATACAGTGCTTGTGCTAGCCGACATCCCAACATAGGGGTTTTCCTGTGAAAAGCCTTTTTTCAGAGCAGCGTTTCTAGCTGAGTCATATCAGAGAGAGGGAGAGGCAATCTACCGTTGCAGAAAATGCAATGGAAAAGAGGACGAGGGACAGAAAAATGTGCCAGAGAGCTGGTAAAGAGCAATGGTGTGAATGAAAGGAGAGGGAGAGACCGAACGTGTGTTTCGTGAGGGGCGGGGTCTGGTGCTGGTGGGTGGGGTTTAGCTCTGCTCAGCGATCAGAGCAGTGTGTTCACCATCAGTCGGCTCTGAGCAGGATGAGAACAGCTTTTGCTGCCACCTCCCTTCTCGTCTCCTCACCTCTCAGGGCCGCCTCACGCGAAAGACGGAAAAGACAAAGAGCCTCCGTATCTGCATTGAGATGGAAACAGCTGACAGCTGAAGACCAGACTTGAGGATTCAGTACAACAGGCTGTTACATGCTTGTACTTTGGAGTTTACGGTCTGCTTGCTTTTGAAACGGATTCTACAGGTGTGTGTGAGCGTTTACCTGCCTCAGGGGATCTAAACAGGTGCAAAAGTTTTCAGGCTAGCTTGATGATGACCACCATGCAGAAGTTGCTCCAGCTGCCGGTGAACGCCGTGAACATCGTGAAGAGTGTGC
>NW_015558600.1:247789-253113 GCF_001515605.1 Sinocyclocheilus anshuiensis | reverse complement strand
CACACAGCTGCAATTCCAGGTTTTCAAACAGAGATGGCGACAAAGAGGCAAAACTTACGGACTGCAGCTTTAATTAAAAATGATAATTTTATAAATGTAATATATATATATATATATATATATTACATGTAAAATAGATATTTTTATTACAATTATATATTACAATCAATGTGTGTGTTTGTGTGTGTGTGTGTGTGTGTGTGTGTGTGTAATCGGTATAACTCTTCTGAAACTCTTTAAGAGCCATTGCTGTCTAGGAGAAACTCTCATTAGTGCTTTTTCTTCCCTACTGGATCTTGTCTTGTTGTACCTCTTGAGCAGAGGGTTTGTTAACTGTCAGCTCTGGTTGCTGTAATAGTCACCTGTGCACCTGCTTGTACAGTCATACAGATCTTCCTTTACACATAGTCCAGAACTGTTGGCAGAGACTCTAAGAGCATCATTGTCTCAGAGTTTGTGTCCAAAGAGGATAGCTGTGCTCCTCAACAGGTCATTAGAGAGAAAGGAAAAACCCTGTGGAGTGTTGAATTATGAATAACTTTAATAATATGGAGCTCAAAGTGTCTCATGTTTGGAGAAGAAGATGATAGGAGATATATTGCAAATAAGATTCTCTGCAGGGAGCTTATGTTTCATAATTATTTGGTCATTACAATATGCTATAAAATAGCTTTAGTTTTACATTAGTTAAATATTCCTCTCATGCAAATACAGCTGCTGGAACAACGCAATACTATTACTTTGTGCTGTTGAACATATTGGGCATGTTCTTGTGTTGTTACTGTGACTGTAACAAGTGCTCTAGAGGTCGAGTAGAGTTTCCTTCAAATGCCTGCACATGAAACTAGATGTTTTACAACTATAAACATCAACAATAATAATTTTACTATCAACTTCATCAACAACTAAATAAAATTTAGATTTTAATGTCTATTTCGAACTTATTTTATACTTCAAACTATTACATTATTTTGAGCAATTTTTGAAAATATGTTTTCTAGGTTAGAGTGTATTACAGTATGCATCAAGCTTAAATATTATATATGTTATATTATAATAATATATTAAAATAATACATTTGTATATTAGCTATAAGCATTTTGCTTTTTGCAAACACTCTACTTAAATATTATATATGTTATATTATAATAATATATTAAAATAATGCATTTGTATATTAGCTATAAGCATTTTGCTTTTTGCAAACACTCTAACCTGTTAAAAAATTATATATATTATATATAATATATATAGTTGTGCAAGCTTGATATTACAGTATGCATCAAGCTTAAATATTATATATGTTATATTATAATAATATATTAAAATAATACATTTGTATATTAGCTATAAGCATTTTGCTTTTTGCAAACACTCTAACCTGTTAAAAAATTATATATATATTATATATAATATATATAGTTGTGCAAGCTTGATGCTTAAATATATTTAATTCATTCATATATATACATGTTAGACTGTGTTAGACTGTGTTTTGGGCCTACCAGTTTTCCATTTGTCTAAATATAACCCTTGTTGTAAATATACAGATCTATCGTCAGGACTAATTCATTTGCTAAAAGCGCCAGTATGTAAATCAAAGCATTGGTGCTCAGTCACTGCAGGTCAGGAGGGAAAGTGATTACTGGTTTGTATTCCCTCTCCATGCAGCAGTTCATACTGTGTTTCAGAGACACCCCATAGCTAATCTCTGATGTGTGACACTGTTTATCCACTACATTTATTATCCAAAAGGACTTACAGTGCATTCAGTTCATGCACAGCTCTCTGGAATATGACATAATAATCTGCCGTAATGTGGAGATGATGTATTTGACTGTAGCACGTCTGCTGAATCACCAAGCCTGTGTTCATCCTGTTGCGTCGCTCTGATCACGACCCACCGCGTGCGCGCGCGTTTGTGTGTGTGAGGTAACTGGAGCTGACAGAGCGCGTCCACACACGACTAGCACAGCCATCACGACAGGACACACACTCTGATGCGTGAAAGGAAACACCACTCACACCTTCTCACACACACTAATATTTGACGGTGCTTATACGGCGTGAATCTCCACGGACCCTTCCAGCTAATGAAAGCCGCCAAGGGAATCTTTTTTCAAGAGCGACAGAGAGTCGTGTTGGGTGGGAGACTCTGGCAGCAAATCTATTCACTGGAGTTTATTGCTCTCTTTGTTGCTGTGGAAACCAGAGAGCAGAACCTGGGTGTGTTGCGAGATATCATAGTCGTTTAATTCCAGCGACAGTGGCATGACAGCCACCGGGGGAATGTTTTTAATTAGCGAATTGGGTTATCTTGGCCAGCTCATAATGTTTTCACGCCACAGCTTTGGAGGGAACACACTCGCTCTGATTGGCTCGTTCTGAACCCGCTGGGACATTATTAGGGGTGTCATAATGCTTGACATGTTTTCATTGATCAGGGTTCTGATCTGTGATGACATCAGTGGAAATCCAGTGTTGCATCACTGTAGATAGTATACATCATGTTTAGCAATTCAGGAGTTACTTTGCATATTATAGTACTACTACATTTGCCCATAACCAATCTGGAATCTGCATAAATTTGAATATATTAAAGGACTGGCTTTTGACTATGTGAATATTACAGCACAAACCATTATACACTACCATTCATTTTGAAAGACGTCTCTTAGTCTTACCAAGGCTGAAATACAGTAAAATATTCAAATACAGTAAAATATTATTACAATTTAAAATAACTGTTTTATTTTAATACTTTTTCAAATGAAAATTATTTCTGTGATGCAATGCTGCATTTTCAGCATCATTACTCCAGTCTTCAGTGTCACATGATCCTTCAGAAATCATTCTAATATTCTGATTTACTGCACAAGAAACACTTTTCTGATTATTATCAATGTTGAAAACAGTGGTGCTGCTTAATATTTTTCATCACTGTAGATAGTATACATCATGTTTAGCAATTCAGGAGTTACTTTGCATATTATAGTACTACTACATTTGCCCATAACCAATCTGGAATCTGCATAAATTTGAATATATTAAAGGACTGGCTTTTGACTATGTGAATATTACAGCACAAACCATTATACACTACCATTCATTTTGAAAGACGTCTCTTAGTCTTACCAAGGCTGAAATACAGTAAAATATTCAAATACAGTAAAATATTATTACAATTTAAAATAACTGTTTTATTTTAATACTTTTTCAAATGAAAATTATTTCTGTGATGCAATGCTGCATTTTCAGCATCATTACTCCAGTCTTCAGTGTCACATGATCCTTCAGAAATCATTCTAATATTCTGATTTACTGCACAAGAAACACTTTTCTGATTATTATCAATGTTGAAAACAGTGGTGCTGCTTAATATTTTTCTGAAAACTGTCATACATATATTTTTAGGATTTCATTTTAAATTTGATGAATAGAAAATTCAAATGAACAGCATTTATATGAAATATAAATGTATTGTAACATTATATAAATGTTTTACTGCCACTTTGGATCAAATTCATGCATTGTTGCTCAATAAAGTATTAATTTATTTAAAATAATAATAATAATAATAATAATAAAATCTTACTAACCCCAAACTCTTAAAAGCAATAAAACCTTAATTTTGATGTTGTGGGTCATTTATGTCCAGGAGATTTAACACATTTTAAATCTGGTTTTGGATTCTGTGAACTCAGTTACTATTTCCCGCAGTGTATGAATCATCATGAAGCATCATCATCATCATCAAAGACCAAGCAAACATAATTATTATTAAAAAAACACATTAATTTCTCTTTGAATCTGAGCATAGTTGAGCCAACACTGCGCATATTAGTGGGAATTGATACTAGATATGTTCATTCAGTTTGTTTGTGTGTGAATGTGTGAGCAGATGTCACTCTGTTGATTTAAAGCCAGTCAGTGTGATTAATGGCAAGAGACAGAGAGAGATAAAACGAGAGACTCAACATCTCTCCTTCATGACTTCTTTCTAAAAGGAGATTGCTAACATTAGGATGTGGTTGCTATAGTAATGTGTTTCTATGGACAGAAGGGTTTTGGACTTACACTTCTTGCACAGGATGTCAGACAGTCTCATCTGTGTCTCATCTGTGACGAGTTGACTGACCCAAGATCAGATGTGGGTCTTAGTGTCACAGCTAAACTTTAGCCAATCAGAATGAGTTTGGCTCGACGTTATATCTTTTCTCATTTGAGCTAATATTAATTTATTTTAATATTAATATGTTTTCCTAGACGTCCTGAAGATCATCTGCTTTATTAATTATCATGGCTCTGGGTTTGTTTGGAGTCACAAACATCAGCGGAGAACATGAAGTTAGATTAGATCAACAAACACTTAAAGGGGACATTGGATGCCCATTTTCCACAAGTTGATTTGATACTTTAGGGTCTTCATGAAATATCTGCAGCATACTTTGGTTAAAATTCCTCAATGGTCGTGTAAAACAACACCCTTTTTACCCTGTCAAAAACAGCTCTGTTCACGTTGAGCCGTTTCGGTGCATGTTTCTTTAAATGATAATGAGCTCTGCTCACCCCGCCCCTCTCTTCTGTTTTTTGTGTATATGGTGGCGCCTTACCATCAAAAACAAAACTAATTCACTATGTCCTCAGTGGCTCTCATGTTGGGAGAAAATGAAGAACCTTATTTTCAATTTACATCCAACTGCAAAACACCTGCATTGCTTGCGAGACATTGTTCTTGCTACAGATGCTCAAGGGCGAGCTCTGCTCACCCCGCCCCTCTCTTCTGTTTTTTGTGTATTCTGTGGTGTGTTACCATCAAAAACAAAACTAATCCACTGCGTCCTCAGTGGCTCTGATGTCGGGAGAAAATGAAGACTGTTATGTGCACTTTTACATCCAACTACAAAACACCTGCATTGCTTACGAGACATTGTTGTGTAATACGGGACAGACAGCGGTCAGCAGTCATGGGTCGTCAGAAAATCAAAACGGCTTGATTATTGAGACTGTTTAGGTTTTTTGGGGATTAAATAAAGGAGTGATATATTATTTACTTTATCAACATTAATATTTCCATTGCCAATAATTTTGATTTATACCCATAATGCATTGGATCATGAACAGACAATAAAAACTATTTGCATAGCAATGCTGGGATGCTACGATACCAGTTTGTAAGATTTTATATGTTATGTATTATTACTAGGGATGTAACGATTCACTCAACTCACGATTCGATTCGATTCACGATTTTGATTTCACGGTTCGATTCACGGTTTTTTTATTCTTTTTTTAACAAAATGAGATTTAAGACAAATTATAAA